>NW_022196365.1:0-100246 GCF_008641045.1 Pistacia vera | reverse complement strand
TCTTCTCAAAGCCAATCATGTCATCTTGCATCATCAATTTTTGAAACCATTCAAACAACCAAATTATTACATTTCAAAAATATAATAATTTACGCCATGCAATGATACATTTTAAGATAATTTAATCAAATTAAACATCCTACATTAAAATTACCACCATCATACATACATAATATCACAATTCATCATATGAATTAATAATCCATAACTTTATGCTAACATCAAATTCCACCACTAAACACTTGCAATATTTGCATACACTTCATGCAAAAATATACTTTAATCAAATTAAAGGACAACACATTTAGCATGTCAAAGCATAAATCATTTAATCAAAGTCATGGAAATGAACATGCATGAACATTTTTCTAAATAAATCATCATGCAACATTTCCTAAAACATCATTCATCAGTACATGAGTGAAATGACATATCCTTATGGCAAAACTAGTCATGGCCGAGAATGACATATATGCATGCATATATGTCATTCTCGGCCATGACTAGTTTTGCATATAGTTCTCAATACATCTCATGCAATAACCATCATCCAAACATGCTTTAAATACATTCTAACACATCCAAACATATTAGAGCAAGAAGAAAACATGTTTTCCTAAAACAAAGAGATGGTCGAGACACACACATGCATCAAACATGCTTATTACATCAAACAACTCATTCATTACAAAGGCATGCTCATTATAACCATTAGCATCATTCAAAACATATAAGAATGAGAAGAAAAATGAACATCTACCTCAGATCTAAGTATGGCTGAGACCTGCATGTAGAGATCTAAGATGAAAAAATCATTTTTTGAACCAAATCACCAACATGCAAACTCAACCAAGTATGATTTACATATGAACACATGTTATAACCTGATTTTTGTTCAAAACCGACATGCATGGAGCTTTTAAGCTCTGATACCATTTATAAGAACAACATGCATGAAGAGTGGCAGAGATGAAGAGTGAAAGCATGAAAGTTTGGAGTCAAAAACTGTTTTTGAACAAAGCTTGGGAAAAAAGAATTATATCTACTCCTTTGCTTTGGATTCATGAAGATTAGCCTCAAAATGATGAGACCTCCACACTTTAACACCACCGTGAGAGAGTTAAAGAGTGGCCGTGGCTAGGGAGAGAGTTTTTTAGTTTGCTTTGAGTGAACTATGTGAATAAAAATGAACTAAAATGCAACCTTTTGCATTTATATATACTTGGGCAATTTTGCAATGATTTGTTTTTCACTTCCAAGCCCCAATAAAATCTTATTTTAAAAGGGATCCCACGAATTTATTATGCTACCCTTTGAATAGTCAATATTATTCAAGGGCCCATGTAAACTAAATTAGTTTACATTAACAACCCATAAATTTACCCTTTTACCCTTTAACTATTAAAAGATTATTTTCGTTCATCTCATTAATCTTAACGTTTTAAGATATAATAGTTAAATATAATTAATTATTGCTTGACCATTTTAACTCTTAAAATGTCGCAAACAATTTTCTATGTAATTATTACCATAGAAATCCCGTCATTACCCTCGGAAGGTGCTAGCCCTCTTCGGATAATCATTTCTCTCTCTCATCCTTCTCTAACTTCTTAAGGCTATTGGTGTGACCATGTAGGTCCACCGTGGATTAGTCGTGAGCTGGTTCTAGATGAATCTGAAAACCTGTCCGGAGGCCTAACCATTATGGTAAACATCTAGCAATGTGCCATAATCCCTAAACCATGATAAATAAGTACTTCATCGAACCCATTTCAGATCATACATACCATGCAGGTAAAGTCCCTCCATTGAAATATCTTGATCAAGCACGGATTCATGGAACGTCAAAATCCTAAACTCGATCTTCTACCGAATCGTCAATCAATATGTCCGGAACTCGTCATCACAAACTTGCTTTTGTATGACTAATAATAGACTCAACCCTCACTAAATCAGTCCCTTTCAGCCTTGTTGACTTGAGCGTTGGAGTGCCTACGACAAACACCACCCCGGTGTTTTCTGTCTCTTCACATTTGTTTCTTTACTTGTGTAGGTATAGAAGATTGCTAGTGGCCTCAACCTCACAAGATTAGTCCCTCCTTTCGTATAGGTAGATTTTTACGTCTACAATTTGGCGGCCACCTGAGGCCTCTAGCAATCATTCGGCTCAACGAACCCTGCTACGTGAAGAAACTTTCCATGGCTGACAATTTTGACCCTTGCCTCGAGGCCAAATTGGAAGCTCTAACCGCCCTTACGTAATAGAACTCAGATAAGATGACCTCACTGGAAGCTGAGAACACTGCCATCCAGATTGAAAACAACTTCATCAAGGTTGAAAACCAGTCTCTAAAAGGGAAGGTAAGTTAGTTTTATGATCTAGAGCTTCTGCCTTGTCAGGCACCACCCAATCGGTTCTACGCCTCGGTTCCATCTATGCAGCCTCTCCACACCCCAGAGCACAGACCCGTGGCCTTAGATAAAAGGTTCTTGTCAATTATGTTCGTCGGTTGTTAACGATTCGGTCCTGACTCATGAAGAAAGGGATCTGCCAATAGAACCCCACTCGGTCGATCCGCCTCAAGCACAAGATCAGGGCATCCAAGTGACAGAAAGCCCACTACAACAAGAACCGCCCATCCTCCCCATCCCACCTCACCTTCAGTCAACCATCCCTACACAAACTCTATTCGGCTCGGTTCACCCTCGCGGGTCGAGTGGTCACCCACACCAAAACATCCCGCTCGATTCCATCCATCCCAATGGATCGAATGAGTAGCAAACAACCCCCCTAACCATTCATGTGCAGCGAAACACCCAATTAGTTACAATGGTGCCCAATCGGAGGGAATGAACGGTGATCCAAGCTACCAAGCGATATACGAAAGAATGATCCACCAGGCTACACCACGTGGAATGACCCAACAAAATGCACTGAGTGTGAATCCTATGGCCGACCAAGTCAAGCGGGACGACCTACTAGTATCCCCCTCTTTTGCCTCATTGCTATGCCGATTTGCCCTTCGTGGATGCGATCGCGCTAGCCGACATGCCCTACAAATTCACTATTCCCGACATGAAGCCCTATGACAACACAACCGACCTAGATGATCACATAGCCTCGTACAAGCAGCGAATGTTCACTATCTCAATACCCCGAGCACTGAAGGAAGCCTGCATGTGTAAGAGTTTTGGTTCAAGCTTATCTGGTCCAACTTTTCAGTGGTACACCAATCTCCCGAATAGTTCCATCGACTCATTCGCATAGCTCACCGACACCTTCGTGGAGCAATTCGCCAGTAGCAAAAAACTCGAGAAACTATCGGTCGACCTGTACAGAGTATACCAAAGAAAGGGGGAGCTGCTGAGAAAGTACGTCAGCAAATTCAACAAAGAAAAAATTTCCATTCCTTCCTGCAACCCTGAGATAGCCGTAGACGCCTTCAGGAAGGGTCTCCTCCCAGATGGAGAATTATACAAAGAACTGACAAAGCTTGGCTGCACCACGATGGAGGATGCCTTGGCCAAAGCAGTGATTCAAATAAGGTGGGAAGAAGATGAGATGAATCAGGCAGTACACGCCAAGTATGACCTAAGGCGGAATGATAGGAGGCTAGAGCTCATATATAATTGAACCCCGTTACCAACCCTTTCCACATAACCAGAACAAAGTCAAGAAACCATATGATCGCCAGCCACCTAGAATCGACAGCAGACCAACCGGCCCGATCCAATACAAAATCCCAGAATACAACCTCAACGTCGAACTAGCCCAGGTCGTGGCAATCATGAAAGGAATGAGGTCTAGCGTTAAGTGGCCAGGCAAGCTCAGTGCCGAAGCAAGGAGAGATATGACTAAGTTGTGCGAGTTCCACGGCGACCATGGACATAACACCGGGGACTGCATTGCCCTACGGTTGGAGGTTGCCACACTATTGAAGAGGGGACATCTCCGAGACCTGTTGACAGATAAAGGGAAGAACACCATTAGCTAGAAGAGCACTGAAGAAACATCTCCACCTCCACGGGAACCTATGCCGAAAGGATTCTGCTTGCGCATCTCCGAAGGGTCAGAGATCGGTGGGGTTAATTACTCTTCAGCCAAACGCTATGCCAGAGCCAATAGCTACCATGAAATCCAATCTATCCATTCGCCTTCTCGGTCACACTCTCACTAGGTAATTTAGTTCGAAGACGATGAGCCGGTTACCCTGGGTGCCCCCCATCACGATACTCTAGTAATCTCCCTCCAGATCACCAACATCCTGGTCAAGAGGGTATTCATAGATGGAGGATCCTCAACAAACATCATTTTCCTTGAAGCAGTGAAGGCTATGGGTCTAGAAGAAGCAAACATCAACAGACAGTAGACCCTACTGGTCGGGTTTAGTTCTGAGCAGAAATACACCATCAGATAGATCGTCCTTCTTATTTATGCCAGCAGAGTAAACAAGCAAACCATTTTTCTAGTGATTGACTGTCCCTCACCATACAATGTCATCTTGGGCTGACCTTGGATCCATGACATGCGGTTCCATCCACCTTCTACCAAACGATCAGGTTTCCTACCAAATGGGCGACTCTAAGGCTTCCAGAGATTACTACAAGAATGCCTTCAAGAGCAAAGGTAATGCTTCATAGTAATTACATTCTCATCCAACCCTTCCGATCGAGCCAGATCAACCATTTATGGAAGAGTTGGATGAAGTATAGATACACCCGAAAGACCCCTAAAGAAAGACCCATATAGGTTCTCGCCTCAAGCCCGAGACAAGAGAGAAACTGATATAATTCCTTAAACAAACCAGGACTGCTTCGCTTGGTCCCACGTCGACATGACAGGAATCAGCCTAGAGGCAATGGTCCACACCTCAAAGTAGATCCGAATCACCCGCCAGTGAAGCAAAAGAGAAGGAAATTTGCACCAGAGTACAACCAGATCGTTAATGAAGAGGTTGAAAAGTTACTGAGTAATGGTATGATCAAAGAAGTCCACTACCTCAAATGGCTGGCAAACATCGTGGTCGTGAAGAAAAAGAATGGCAAGTGAAGGGTCTGCATTGACTTCACGGACTTTAACAAAGCATGCCCTAAGGACTCCTTCCCGTTCCCACATATCGACATGATGGTCGATACGACCATAGGCCATGAGCTCCTAAACTTCATGGATGCTTTCTTAGGGTACAACCAAATCTTGATGCACCCCAATGACCAAAAGAAGATAGCCTTTATCATAGAAAAGGGAACTTACTACTACAAGGTGATGCCATTCGGTCTCAAGAACGTCGGGGCTACTTATTAGCGGCTAGTCAACAGAATGTTTATCGAACACCTCGGGAAACCATGGAGGTTTACATCGACGACATGCTTGTCAAGTCCCTGATAGCTGAGCAGCACCTTGACCACCTCAGCCAGATGTTCACCATCTTAAGGAAGTATAACATGAAGCTGAATCTAGCCAAATGCTCGTTCAATGTCTCGTCAGGTAAATTCTTAGGATACATGGTGATTGAGCGAGGGATAGAAGCCAATCCCGACTAGATCAGAGCGATCCTCAATAAACCATCTCCAACTTGCATCAAAGACATCCAGTGCCTAGCGGGACGAGTAGCCGCCTTGAGTCGCTTCATCTTTAGATCTGCTGACAAGTGCAACCTCTTCTTCCGCGCAATCAAGAAATCTAAGAAGTTCAAGTGGACCTCTTCTTGCGGGGAAGCCTTGCAACAATTGAAGAGATACCTGACCTCCCTTCCTCTCCTTTCCAAACCTATGGATGGGGAGAAGCTTTACACCTATCTAGCGGTCTCAGAGACAATAATCTCAACAGTGTTAGTTCGGGAAGATGATATGAAGTAGCTACCGGTTTACTATGTAAGTAAGTCACTCCTCGACCCAGAAACACGATACAGTCAGCTGGAGAAACTTGCCTTCGCCCTCATCCATGCATCCAGGAAGCTCAGACCATACTTTTAGTGCCACTCCATAGTCGTATTCACCTCTTTTCCACTCAAGAAGACACTGTACAAACTAGAGCTATCAGGCCGACTCACGCAATAGATGGTAGAGCTTAGTGAGTTTGACATATATGTCCAGCCACGTACTACTATCAAGTCCTAAGCACTGGTAGACTTCATCGCTAATTTCACCCTGAGCACCACCGTCCAAGCAGAAAGAGAGTTGTGATGTATGAACAGTGGGTCGCTTTCTAAGTGGACTCTCTCAGTAGATGGCTCAAGCAATGTGAATGGAAGCAGGCTCGGGCTAGTACTAACTACACCAGAGGGAGATGTCATCCAGTGGGCCATCAATGTGGTTTCAAGTGTACGAACAACGAAGCTAAATATGAGGCTCTCATTGTTGGACTCTTCCTAGCCAAAGAAATAGGAGTAAGGAGGCTTGAGGTGAAGTCCGACTCCTAACTCGTGGTTAACCGGCTGCAAGGCACTTATCAAGCACGCGACTCGAAGATGACAGTCTACTTGAACCTGGTCAAAGAATTGCAGACCCAATTTGAAGAATTCTCCATTGCCCAAGTCCCAAGAGCGGAGAACTCTCATGCTGACGCCCTTGCTAACCTCGGCTCAACCCTTCAATATTCTTTCTAGTCATCCATCCCTATGTATTCCTGTAATGGCTAGCCAACTGGAAGGAACAACCAGTAAACAAGTCGCCCTAGGAAGCAATAGACATCGAACTAGCTAACTACTAGATGACCTTGATAGTGAAGTACTTAGAACACAATGAGTTCCCGGCTGACAAAAATGAAGTGCGCCACCTGAGAGCAAGAGCTGTCAGGTTCACCATATATGAGGGCGAACTTCTTAGGAAATCATTCTCTGGTCCCTACCTAAAGTGCACAAGCCCAGAAGAGGCCAAACGTGTTCTCGCCGAACTCCATAAAGGCGAATGTTGAAACCATGCAGGGGGACGCAGCCTTGCACACTTGGTGATCATCGCTGGATATTATTGGCCAACCATACGCACTGATTCGGCTGCTTATGTTAAGAAGTGTGACAGTTGCCAGAGGTTTGCTCATGTCTCACACCTCCCACCCGAGCAACTCCACTCCATCCTCACACCTTGGCCCTTCATGAAGTGGGGAATGGACATAGTGGGAAAGCTATTGACTGCACCCGGGCAATGAGTCTTCCTGTTGGCTGTGACAGATTACTTCACTAAGTGGATCGAAGCTAAAGCTTTCGCACAAGTCAGAGACCGAGAGATAAAAGCTTTTATCTGGAAATATGTCATCTACAGGTTCGGGATACCGAAGGAAATCGTCACCGACAATGGATCCAAATTTATCAGTTCAGGCTTCAGGGATTTCTACGACATGTGAGGAATCAAGCTGAGCTTTTCTACCCCCCGCAACCCCCAGTCCAACGGCCAGGTCGAGTCATCGAATAAAACCATTATGTAGACCTTAAAAAAGTGATTGTAGAAAGCGAAGGGTGCATGGGCAGATGAGCTACCTAGAGTCCTTTGGTCCTACTGAACTACAACTTGCTCATCAACGAGCGAGACTCCCTTCTTCCTTAGATATGGTTTTGAAACAGTCATCCCAACCGAAGTATCAGTTCTGTCCACCAGACTCTAATTGACGGACGAGGAAACCAATAACCAGAACCTCTGCCAGAGCTTGGACACCGTTGATGAGCTACGCAAGCGGGCAAGCATCCGCAACACAGTTTATCAGTAACAGGCTGCCCGACACTACAACCGCAACGTCAAGGTCAGAACTTTCAAAACATGCAACTAGGTCCTTCATAAAGTCTTTCCAAATACTAAGGAGATCAACTTTGGAAAACCCGGCCCTATCTAGGAAGGTCCCTACAAGATCACCAAAGAAGCGGGGAAGGGCGTCTACCGAATCCAAACTCCCGAAGGCAAAGACATCAGTAATAATTGGAATGCAGTCCACCTCAAACGCTACTACTTTTAGGTGAACTCATTCATCTACGTGTTTCTTTTTATTTAAAAGGAATGAGTGGGCCTATCCATCTCCCCATAGATAGTTGGCCTTATGGCCCGAATTTAATGAAGTATTATTCAGAAATTTACATCTTTGGATTGACCTTGCTTGATCAAATAATTTTTACACCTTCGGATCAGCCCTGCCCGATTCACGGATTTACACATTTGGATCGACCCTGCTCGATCCACGGATTTACACATTCGGATCGGTCCTACTCGATTCATGGATCTACACCTTCGGATTGATCCTGCTCGATCCATAGATTTACACCTTCGGATTGGCCTTGCCCAATTCACAGATTTACACTTTTGGATCGACCCTGCTCGATCCACGGATTTACACCTTTGCATCAACCATACTTGATCCATGGATTTACACCTTCAGATCAGTCCTGCCCGATCCACGGATTTACACCTTTGGATAGACCCTGCTCGATTCACGGATTTACACCTTTGGATCGACGCTGTCCGATTCACGGATTTACACCTTCGGATCGACCCTGCTCGATCCACGGATTTACACCTTCGGATCGGCCTTACCCGATTCACGGATTTACACCTTTGGATCGACCCTGCTTGATCCACGGATTTACACCTTCGGATCAGCCTTGATCGATTCACTGATCTACACCTTTGATTGACCCTGCCCGGTCCATAAAGCTACACATTCAGTCTGCCAGACCGATTGAAGGGTCCTTACACCTCAAAATCGATAAGTCATCGACCCAACCCAATAGAGAGTCTACACGACTCAACCACTAGGCTGCACCAAAATCATAACACAAGCATACGGTTCAACCCCTAGCGCATCTACGAACAAAGAAGCAATCAACAAATCATTCACCCATAAGGAAAAACATCAAAAATAGAATTGCAAGTACCATATAGAAGAAGCCTCAAGCGACTAAGTTCAAAGTACAATGAAAGGCACACACACCAAGAAAGGGCATTGCAAGCCCCAAAATACATGACCAAAAGAAAAATAAAGCTAAGTGTCATCGGTGTGAGTCGCCTCACCCATTTCTGACTCGGTCACCTTATCACCAGCACCAGCACCAATGCCCGCCCCTGTAGCTTGGTTGCTCACATCCTCAGTTACCGATGGCCTCGGCTGGCTAGCAAAATCAAGCACCTGCTCATCAATCTACTCCTCCGTATGCCCAGCTCCCTTCTCCAACATCTCTTGCATGAGCTGGATGTCCTCATCTGGGTTTTAGTGAGAGGTGTTCCCAGCCTTGTACTCAAGCATGAGATCTCCTCGGACCCTGATAATGGCATTATCAGCAATGGTAAGGCACTACTCCTTGAGGGACTCAACCTCTGTAGTCTTCTTGGCCAACTCTCTCCTCAGCCTCTCCAACTCATCCTCAGCCTGCTTCAGGCACTGTTGGCTCTCCTGCTCGACCTTTTGTGCGACCGCCTCTCTCCAGCATAAACTAGTATTCGCCTTGGACACATCCTGTATCCTCTTCTCCTACGCCATTATGGACTTCCTTAGATGCAGATTGCTCGTGAATGCCTGCACAATAAAACAATTTCATCAGTATACAACCACGATGAACATAATAAAATAAACACTCCTGCTCTACCTGGAAAGCACGGGACACCCCCCAGTCAGCGATAGCGACCGCTCCTATCTAGTTCCAACGGGTCTTGTCCATCTTGAACAGGAAGGAGTCAGCTAATTTGCTCATCAAAGTCGCCTCAGAATAGGCCGACGTGGAAGTCAGAATCCTAAAGGTAATCATCTCAGTCTCTTCATCCAAGACCACTATCTGGGATGACCCGGCTCCAACTGTAGGCTAATAGGTCGGTGGTATTGCCACCATATCTTTTGCTATTCTCTCCTCTCTAGCCGAGGATTCCCTCTTCCTCTTTTCCTGATGCCGGGTGATGGACTCGCTCGCACTGGGGACGGTCAGCTTCTTCATCAATCTTTCTACAAGCGTAAACTCTCTAATGATTAGTGGGTTCAGCCTGGACTTACCATAAGTGGTATGATTGTAGTAGCAAGTCAGAAGCACATCCCAAGTCTGCTTCAACAAAGGGAAGGGGTACCTCACTGAATCGCTTTTACTCTGGCCCAAAGATGGCTGATCCTGAGGTTAGCCTCCTCCAACACCATTCACCAATCCCTCTGTGTCTTGAGAATCGCTAGAACCTTCTTAGTCTGCACGTCCAAGCTGTCTCTGCTCTGCCCGGCCCGATTGAACTCAAGCTCTGCAAAGAAGAAACATAATAAGATTTAGTAATCAAAATAAAAAAAAAAAAAAAAAAAAAAAAAAAAAAAAAAAAACAAGGTTCCTCACTAGTGGCTCACCAAGTGCTTGGAATATCGCCTTGACCTCTCTCCCCAAAGACTGCCTCACCCCTCACAAAGAAGTATCGATCCTTCCAATTTGTCACTTGACCGAAGGTTGGTCACTAGGTGAGACCGATCCTACCTGAGGTTGATTAGATATCGACCCTTTTCCTTATTGTTTTCCTTCAGGAAATACGAATAAAATAGCTCGTGCAGCCCAAACATAACCTGGTTCCACACACAAAGGTCCTCCAGTGCCATCAGCAACCTCCAACCGTTCGACATGATCTGAGATGGGGCAATCATGAAGTGGTTCAGCACCTCCCAGACGAGGTGAGGAAAGGGAAACCCAGCCTGTCATGAAACCACTTCTCGTAAACACTCAACCAACCTTTTGCCTCCCAATCGGCCTGTTTGTACGACCGTGACGCCTTAATCTCGATTGAATCCGGATTATGATACATTGTCCGGAGCTGCCACACGTCATTATCTTTAAGCACGGGCGGATAATCACTACTTAGAATCCCACTGCCTTATTGAGTTGGCTCATCTTCAAAGCCACTACTGGACGAGGATGGACTACCAACTCCTTCGGAGTCTTCCCCACTCCCCCTTGCCTGCCCGAACCACTCGGATTAGCAACACTCGTCTCAGGGGTAGCTACGTTCACATCGATCAGTATACCCACTAGAATGCCCCCTTCGGGCATCATCACCATGGTCGAGGCACACTTGTACTCATTCCCAACATCTGCCCCAGCCCCACTCGAACCACTCGACTCCAAACTAGGCATTTCAGCCTATCCGCTCCTCCCAACTGACCGATCAACTCCACAATCCCAACTAAAATCCTAGGTCGCGGATCACCACTCGCCTTGCACCACTGATCGACCTGTCCGAGACCACCAGCTTAATTTCTTAATCCGAGATCACTGGTCAACCCCAACAATCGACCGACCTAATCTCTAGAATCAGCAGCAAGTTGGCCCCGCTCACCCCAAGCTATCGACCTAACTTGTGTAACCTTTCGCTTGGTCAGGATTACCAAACGTGTGTTTGACTACTTCCCGTTTAATCTCTTAACCACTCGGTCGGGATGACCGATCGATCCACTTACCCATCTAGTGTATTCTAACCAAACCCTTGACTAAACCTTTTCACTCGATTTGGTTAGGCAGACCGACCGAGTCGAACCGAGGTACTATGTATCTCGTTTTCGTCTTCTATACTCCGTCCAAAACCAGAAAACACCAAAAAATTAGGCAAATCGCCGGTAACTCACCAGAAAACTGATATTCACTCTTATTCTAAAAACCAAAACTCCAACACCTCCAAAACTCAGGCAAAATCCCTCAAAACTTCACGACATAAAACCCAATCTCCTAAGAACTTAGCAAAAACGAAGGAAAATAGCAAAACAAAGCAAAAAATAGTGTAAGAAGATAGTATTTACCGTGAATGAATCTAGAATCTGCAAAAAGGAACCACCATTACTAAAGGAATCTGGAAACCAAGAAAGCAGAAGAGAAAAGGAAAAATCAAAGAAAACTAAAGAAAAATGGATGAAAACGGGAAAGTGGGAGACGAATAATCCACTCACTCGGTTTTATGGAAGAAATCTAATAGAGGTAGACATGTGGTAGCCCGCAATTGGCCCAAGGACAGAGTGACTCTTCATTTTCCCAACCCAAAACGAAGAACGGATCACCACCATACACGTGGCAGAGATCCACGCCACTTAGGAAATCGTACCAATGCACGAAAACCACTCTGAATCGCCCTTCCTACCTAACTGAGCCAACTCATTGCAGCACGCTGGCTCCCACAACGAAGCCGACACACTTCCATGCTTCACATGTCTAGGAGATTCTCCGAACCGAGGCGACTAGCCTGGAATAGTCTACCCTATTTCCTCGAAATGAGCAAGGCAAGAGAGGGCTCGACTATTCGGTCTTCCCTGGCTGATGCGTGGGTACCTAAGGGTTTGTTAGCACTTGCACAACCCTTGGCCTGGATCAGACAGCTCAGCCCGAGCCTCCACAAGAACATTGGGCCTACTGTAACCCATTCGGCCCAATGGAACCTAGTAAGGACAGCTTGAAAAGATCACCCGAGTATCCTCCAAGCGGTTAAGCAAGCCGATCAAGTCGATTTCATCCATTCATTAGGCCTAATACATCATCGAATGCACCTTTAGTACGTGAATTGTTTACTCATTTAACCTGGCATACCGATCAAAGACACCTGTGATAGGTAGCCTATTCATTTCTACACTCGGCCAGACACACCGAGTGGCTACATGTACACCAGATGTTTCGCCTTAAACCCAATTCGCTCGGCCCTGGACACCGATCGGCTACACCCTCTTGAGCTGGTTGCACAATCCGACTCGATGAAGGACACCGAGTGATTCTTGACCACACGCCATCTCCATCAGATCGATCAGTTGTGTCGGAGACGTGAATAACTTCTAGAGCAATCGTGCTAGCAAACGGTTGACTGCGAAGGACGACCGGAGACGCCTCGCTCGATTCCTACTCTCTAAGTTAAGAACAACTTAACTCAAAGAGTGGGGGGCAAACTGTTAGGGCCAAAAAATGTCCTCGACCCAAACAGGATAACGCGTCCGACAATGAGGAAAAGCCTAGGCCCAATCCCGATGCAGTCCAGGCAAGAACTCCCTGGCTAAGGCCCATTCGGTATGAAGTACAATCGGTCCAAACCATCTGAACCCAGGCCTCCTAATCCCAGTACATTTCCTGGGCCTATGGTCGAATTCAGAGCCCACGGTCACCTACGGATCACATTCCTACTCGAACACTGATAACGTAGTCCACTACCATCCCAATTCCTCCAAGGTCTATGTCAGAGTCATACTTGGACTCCCTTTCACGTCAAGATAATGGGGCCAAAGGATATATCCCTGGAGGAAACTGATTACTATGAGAACTCCCAATCCCACCAGGATTGGGAGACCAGACAATCATTATTTAAACAGAGGTCATCCCTCTCACAAGAGAGATTACATTACACCTTCAGACCCCGGAGTTCCCGCTTGAGAACTTCACATTACAGTCATAGTCACAGTCCCCGACTAGACTTTTGGTAACCTCCCTACTTCCTAGTCCTCACTAAAACAGCCTCTTTCAGCCTTGCTAACTTGAGCGTCGGAGTGCCTAGGGCAAACACCATCTCGGTGTTTTTAGTCGCTTCACGTTTGTTTCTCTACGTATACAGGTACAGTAGATCGCTATGACCTCAACCTCACGGGATTAGTCCCTCCTTCCATACAGGTAGATTTTTACATCTATAGTAACAATATTAAAGCTGCAAATTCAAACTCATTTAGTATAAACACCAATAGCTTCATTATGCATAAAGTGAAACTGCTTGAGAGAAGTAGCTACTTCATTTTAATCTAAAGATTCGTGGGTCCATAAAATTATTGTAAGTTTTCATGAGTAACAACTAGCAAGAAATGATATCTTAAAAGTAGCAAATTTATGATGTCTTAACTTGAGTTTTTCTATGTGGGTTTGAGATACTTTGAATCAATGATTAAGAATTGATTTTCTCGTAAATTTGTCTTAAAAAATTGGATTACAATATAGCTTATTTTATACGTACCAAATGACACAATAATTTTTTCAAATAAAGTTATGGTGTAAAGCCAATAAGTTGAAGTGTACGAGAGATATCAGAAACATGGTAGATATGTACATCTAGTAAAGTATTTATGTGTTCTAAAGTTTTTATGAGAAGATAAGGATATTATTGAATGGCGATAATAAGATTAACTTTGAAATTCCTAAGACCAATTCAACATTTTACAGCTATTTGGTACAAGCAGAATGGATGCACATAGCTTTGATGGTAACCAGGGTAATCATAATGCTAATGATTAGAGATGATAGCCAAGCCGAGCCACTCGCGAGTGGCTCAGGTTGAGCAAAGCTTGAGCCGAACTCAAGCTCGAGCAGCTCGACTTAGCCGACGAGCAGAGTTCAAACACCCAGATACTCGACTTGCCAAGCTCATAAGTTGAGCCAAGCTCGATATATATATATATATAATACAGTAATAAATATATATAATATTATATAATATCTCCCCTTATCTCTTCTCTCTCCAGGGCCAGCCCAAGGGGTAGGCAGGTAAGGTCACCTGCCTAGGGCCCCCCAAAAAAAAGTCCCAAAAATTGGCCCAAAATTATTTTAAGATTTTTTTAAATAGATTTACAGAAATACCATTGGGTCTAAAAAAGTTTATAATCCCTCCCATGGATCAATGAGTAGCAAACAAACCCCCCTAACCATTCCATGTCAGCGAAACACCCAATTAGTTACAATGGTGCCAACGGAGGAATGAACGGTGATCCAAGCTACCAAGCGATATACGAAAGAATGATCCACCAGGCTACAACCACGTGGAATGACCCAACAAAATGCACTGAGTGTGAACCTATGGCCGACCAAGTAGCGGGACGACCTACTAGTCACCTCTTTTGATCATTGCTATGCCGATTGCCCTTCGTGGATGCGACGCGCTAGCCGACATGCCCTACACATTCAATTCCCGAATGAAGCCTATGACAACACAACCGACTAGATGATCACATAGCCTCGTACAAGCAGCGAATGTTCACTATCTCAATACCCGAGCACTGAAGGAAGCCTGCATGTGTAAGAGTTTTGGTTCAAGCTTATCTGGTCCAACTTTTCAGTGGTACACCAATTCCCGAATAGTTCCTCGACTCATTCGCATAGCTCACCGACACCTTCGTGGAGCAATTCGCCAGTAGCAAAAAACTCGGAAACTATCGGTCGACCTGTACAGAGTATACCAAGAAAGGGGGAGCTGCTGAGAAAGTAGTCAGCAAATTCAACAAAGAAAAAATTTCCATCTCTGCAACCCTGAGATAGCCGTAGAAGCCTTCAGGAAGGGGCTCCTCCCGATGGAGAATTATACAAAAACTGACAAGCTTGGCTGCACCACGATGGAGGAGCCTTGGCCAAAGCGTGATTCAAATAAGGTGGGAAGAAGATGAGATGAATCAGGCAGTACACGCCAAGTATGACCTAAGGGGAATGATAGGAGGCTAGAGCTCATATTAAGAACCCCGTTACCAACCCTTTCCACATAACCAGAACAAAGTCAAGAAACCATATGATCGCCAGCCACCTAGAATCGACAGCAGACACCGGCCCGATCCAATACAAAATCCCAGAATACAACCTCAACGTCGAACTAGCCCAGGTCGTGGCAATCGAAAGGAATGAGGCTAGCGTTAAGTGGCCAGGCAAGCTCAGTGCCGAAGCAAGGAGAGATATGACTAAGTTGTGCGAGTTCCACGGCGACCATGGACATAAACACCGGGACTGCATTGCCCTACGGTTGGAGGTTGCCACACATTGAAGAGGGGACATCTCCGAGACTCGTTGACGATAAAGGGAAGAAACACCATTAGCTAGAAGAGCAATGAAGAAACATCTCTCACCTCCACGGGAACCTATGCCGAAAGGATTCTGCTTGCGCACTCCGAAGGGTCAGAGATCGGTGGGGTTAATTACTCTTCAGCCAAACGCTATGCCAGAGCCAATAGCTACCCGAAATCCAATCTATCCATTCGCCTTCTCGGTCACACTCTCACTAGGTAATTTAGTTCGAAGACGATGAGCGGTTACCCTGGGTGCCCCCATCACGATACTCTAGTAATCTCCCTCCAGATCACCAAAATCCTGGTCAGAGGGTATTCATGAATGGAGGATCCTCAACAACATCATTTTCCTTGAAGCAGTGAGGCTATGGGTTAAAGAAGCAAACATCAACAGACAGTAGACCCTACTGGTGGGTTTAGTTTGAGCAGAAATACACCATCAGATAGATGTCCTTCTTATTATGCCAGCAGAGAGTAAACAAGCAAACCATTTTTCTAGTGATTGACTGTCCCTCACCATACAATGTCATCTTGGGCTGACCTTGGATCCAGACATGCGGTTCCATCCACCTTCTACCAAACGATCAGGTTTCCTACCAAATGGGCGACTCTAAGGTTCCAGAGATTACTACAAGAATGCCTTCAAGAGCAAGGTAATGCTTCATAGTAATTACATTCTCATCCAACCCTTCCGATCGAGCCAGATCAACCATTTATGGAAGAGTTGGATGAAGTATAGATACACCCGAAAGACCCCTAAAGAAAGACCCATATAGGTTCTCGTCAAGCCCGAGACAAGAGAGAAACTGATATAATTCCTTAACAAACCAGGACTGCTTCGCTTGGTCCACAGTCACATGACAGGAATCAGCCTAGAGGCAAGGTACACCTCAAAGTAGATCCGAATCACCCGCCAGTGAAGCAAAAGAGAAGGAATTTGCACCCGAGTACAACCAGATCGTAATGAAGAGGTTGAAAAGTTACTGAGTAATGTATGATCAAAGAAGTCCACTACCTCAAATGGCTGGCAAACATCTGGTCGTGGAAGAAAAAGAATGGCAAGTGAGGGTCTGCATTGACTTCACGGACTTTAACAAAGCATGCCCTAGGACTCCTTCCCTTCCCACATATCGACATGATGGTCGATACGACCATAGGCCATGAGCTCCTAAACTTCAGGATGCTTTCGGTACAACCAAATCTTGATGCACCCCATGACCAAAAGAAGTAGCTTTATCATAGAAAAGGGAACTTACTACTACAAGGTGTGCCATTCGGTCTCAAGAACGTCGGGGCTACTTATTAGCGTAGTCAACAGAATGTTTATCGAACACCTCGGGAAACCATGGGGTTTACATCGACGACATGCTTGTCAAGTCCCTGTAGCTGAGCAGCACCTTGACCATCAGCCAGATGTTCACCATCTTAAGGAAGTAACATGAAGCTGAATCTAGCCAAATGCTCGTTCAATGTTCGTCAGGGAAATTCTTGGATACATGGTGATTGAGCGAGGGATAGAAGCCAATCCCGATAGATCAGAGCGATCCTCAATAAACCATCTCCAACTTGCATCAAAGAAATCCAGTGCCTAGCGGGACGAGTAGCCGCCTTGAGTCGCTTCATATTTAGATCTGCTGACAAGTGCAACCCTTCTTCCGCGCAATCAAGAAATCTAAGAAGTTCAAGTGGACCTCCTTGCGGGAAGCCTTGCAACAATGAAGAGTACCTGACCTCCCTCCTCTCCTTTCCAAACCTATGGATGGGGAGAAGCTTTACACCTATCTAGCGGTCCAGAGACAATAATCTCACAGTGTTAGTTCGGGAAGATGATATGAAGTAGCTACCGGTTTACTATGTAAGTAAGTCACTCCTCGACCCGAAACACGAACAGTCAGCTGGAGAAACTTGCCTTCGCTCATCCATGCATCCAGGAAGCTAGACCCTACTTTTAGTGCCACCTCCATAGTGTATCACCTCTTTCCACTCAGAAGACATGTACAAACTAGAGCTATCAGGCCGACTCACGCAATAGATGGTAGAGCTTAGTGAGTTTGACATATATGTCCAGCCACGTACTACTATCAAGTCCTAAGCACTGGTGACTTCATCGCTAATTTCACCTGAGCACCACCGTCCAAGCAGAAAGAGAGTTGTGATGTATGAACAGTGGGTGCTTTCTAAGTGGACTCTCTCAGTAGATGGCTCAAGCAATGTGAATGGAAGCAAGGCTCGGGCTAGTACTAAATACACCAGAGGGAGATGTCATCAGTGGGCCATCAATGTGGTTTCAGTGTACGAACAACGAAGCTAAATATGAGGCTCTCATGTTGGACTCTTCCTAGCCAAAGAAATAGGAGTAAGGAGGCTTGAGGTGAAGTCCGACTCCTAACTCGTGGTTAACCGGCTGCAAGGCACTTATCAAGCACAGCGACTCGAAGATGCAGTCTACTTGAACTGGTCAAAGAATTGCAGACCAATTTGAAGAATTCTCCATTGCCCAAGTCCCAAGAGCGGAGAACTCTCATGCTGACGCCCTTGCTAACCTCGGCTCAACCCTTCAATATTCTTTTAGTCATCCATCCCTATGTATTCCTGTAATGGCTAGCCAACTGGAAGGAACAAACCAGTAAACAAGTCGCCCTAGGAAGCAATAGACATCGAACTAGCTAACTACTAGATGACCTTGAAAGTGAAGTACTTAGAACACAATGAGTTCCCGGCTGACAAAAATGAGGTGCGCCACCTGAGAGCAAGAGCTGTCAGGTTCACCATATATGAGGGCGAAACTTCTTAGGAAATCATTCTCTGGTCCCTACTAAAGTGCACAAGCCCAGAAGAGGCCAAAGTGTTCTCGCCGAACTCATAAAGGCGATGTTGAAACCATGCAAGGGGACGCAGCCTTGCACACCAGGTGATCATCGCTGGTATTATTGGCCAACCATACGCAATGATTGGTGCTTATGTTAAAGTGTGACAGTTGAGAGGTTGCTCATGTCTCACACCTCCCCCCCGAGCAACTCCACTCCATCCTACACCTTGGCCCTTCATGAAGTGGGGAATGGACATAGTGGGGAGCTATTGACTGCACCCGGGCAATGAGTTCCTGTTGGCTGTGACAGATTACTTCACTAAGGGATCGAAGCTAAAGCTTTCGCAAGTGCAGAGACCGAGAGATAAAAGCTTTTATCTGGAAATATGTCATTACAGGTTCGGGATACCGAAGGAATGTCACCGACAATGGATCCAAATTATCAGTTCAGGCTCAGGGATTTCTACCATGTGGGATCAAGCTGAGCTTTTCTACCCCCGCAACCCCCAGTCCAACGGCCAGGTCGAGTCATCGAATAAAACCATTATGTAGACCTAAAAAAGTGATTGTAGAAAGCGAAGGGTGGCATGGGCAGATGAGCTACCTAGAGTCCTTTGGCTACGAACTACAACTTGCTCATAACGAGCGAGACTCCCTTCTTCCTTAGATATGGTTTTGAAACAGTCATCCAACGAAGTATCGTTTGTCACCCGACTCTAATTGACGGACGAGGAAACCAATAACCAGAACCTCTGCAGAGCTTGGACACCGTTGAGAGCTACGCAAGCGGGCAAGCATCCGCAACACAGTTTATCAGTACGGCTGCCCGACACTACAACCGCAACGTCAAGGTCAGAAATTTCAAAAACATGCAACTAGGTCCTTCATAAAGTCTTTCCAAATCTAAGGAGATCAACTTTGGAAAACCCGCCCTATCTAGGAAGGTCCCTACAAGATCACCAAAGAAGGGGGAAGGGCGTCTACCGAATCCAAACTCCCGAAGGCAAAGACATCAGTAATATTGGAATGAGTCCACTCAAACGCTACTACTTTTAGGTGAACTATTCATCTACGTGTTTCTTTTATTTAAAGGAATGAGTGGGCCTATCCATCTCCCCATAGATAGTTGGCCTTATGGCCGAATTTAATGAAGTATTATTCAGAATTACATCTTTGGATTGACCTTGCTTGATCAAATAATTTTTACACCTTCGGATCAGCCCTGCCCGATTCACGGATTTACACATTTGGATCGACCCTGCTCGATCCACGGATTACACTTCGGCGTCCTACTCGATTCAGGATCTACACCTTCGGATTGATCCTGCTCGATCCATAGATTTACACCTTCGGATTGGCCTTGCCCAATCACAGATTTCATTTTGATCACCCTGCTCGATCCAGGATTTACACCTTTGCATCAACCATACTTGATCCATGGATACACCTTCAGATCAGTCCTGCCCGATCCACGGATTTAACCTTTGGATAGACCCTGCTCGATTCACGGATTTACACCTTTGGATCGACGCTGTCCGATTACGGATTTACACCTTCGGATCGACCCTGCTCGATCCACGGATTTACACTTCGGATCGGCCTTACCCGATTCACGGATTTACACCTTTGGATCGACCCGCTTGATCCACGGATTTACACCTTCGGATCAGCCTTGATCGATTCACTGATCTACACCCTTGATTGACCCTGCCGGTCCATAAGCTACACATTCAGTCTGCCAGACCGATTGAAGGGTCCTTACACCTCAAATCGATAAGTCATCGACCCAACCCAATAGAGAGTCTACACGACTCAACCACTAGGCTGCACCAAAATCATAACACAAGCATAGGCAAACCCTAGCGCATCTACGAACAAAGAAGCAATCAACAAATCATCACCCATAAGGAAAAACATCAAAAATAGAATTGCAAGTACCATATAGAAGAAGCCTCAAGCGCTAAGTTCAAAGTACAATGAAAGGCACACACACCAAGAAAGGGCATGCAAGCCCCAAAATACATGACCAAAAGAAAATAAAGCTAAGTGTCATCGGTGTGAGTCGCCTCACCCATTGACTCGGTCACCTATCACCAGCACCAGCACCAATGCCCGCCCCTGTAGTTGGTTGCTCAATCCTCAGTTACCGATGGCCCTGGCTGGCTAGCAAAATCAAGCACCTGCTCATCAATCTACTCCTGTATGCCAGCTCCCTTCTCCAACATCTCTTGCATGAGCTGGATGTCCTATTGGGTTTTAGTGAGAGGTGTTCCCAGCCTTGTACTCAAGCATGATATCTCGGACCCATAATGGCATTATCAGCAATGGTAAGGCACTACTCCTTGAGGGACTCAACCTCTGTAGTTTTCGGCAACTTCTCCTCAGCCTCTCAACTCATCCTCAGCTGTTCAGCATGTTGGCTCTCCTGCTGACCTTTTGTGCGACCGCCTCTCTCCAGCATAAACTAGTATTCGCCTTGGAACATCCTGTATCCTCTTCTCCTACGCCATTATGGACTTCCTTAGATGCAGATTGCTCGTGAATGCCTGCACAAATAAAACAATTTCATCAGTATACACCACGATGAACATAATAAATAAAACACTCCTGCTCTACCTGGAAAGCACGGGACACCCCCCAGTCAGCGATAGCGACCGCTCCTATCTAGTTCAAGGGTCTTGTCCATCTTGAACAGGAAGGAGGCAGAATTTGCTCATAAAGTCGCCTCAGAAAAGGCCGACGTGGAAGTCAATCCTAAAGGTATCATTCAGTCTCTTCATCCAAGACCACTATTGGGATGACCCGGCTCAATGTAGGCTAATAGGGCGGTGGGTATTGCCACCATATCTTTTGCTATTCTCTCCTCTCTAGCGAGGATTCCTCTTCCTCTTTTCTGAGCCGGGTGATGGACTCGCTCGCACTGGGGACGGTCAGCTTCTTCATCAATCTTTCTTCAAGCGTAAACTCTCTAATGATTAGTGGGTTCAGCCTGGACTTACCAAGTGGTATATTGTAGTAGCAAGTCAGAAGCACATCCCAAGTCTGTTCAACAAGGGAAGGGGTACTCACTGAATGTTTACTTGGCCAAAGATGGCTGATCCTGAGGTTAGCCCTCCAACCATTCACCAATCCCTCTGTGCTTGAGAACGCTAGAACCTTCTTAGTCTGCACGTCCAAGCTGTCTCTGCTCTGCCCGGCCCGATTGAACTCAAGCTCTGCAAAGAAGAAACATAATAGATTGTAATCAAAATAAAAAAAAAAAAAAAAAAAAAAAAAAAAAAAAAAACAAGGTTCCTCACTAGTGGCTCACCAAGTGCTTGGAATATCGCCTTGACCTCTCTCCCCAAAGACTGCCTCACCCTCACAAAGAAGTATCGATCCTTCAATTTGTCACTTGACCGAAGGTTGGTCACTAGGTGAGACCGATCCTACTGAGGTTGATTAGAATCGACCTTTTCTTATGTTTTCCTTCAGGAAATACGAATAAAATAGCTCGTGCAGCCCAAACATAACCTGGTTCCACACAAAGGTCCTCCAGTGCCATCAGCAACCTCCACACCTCGATGATCTGAGATGGGCAATCATGAAGTGGTTCAGCACCTCCCAGACGAGGTGAGGAAAGGAAACCCGCCTGTCATGAAACCACTTCCCGTAAACACTAACCAACCTTTTGCCTCCCAATCGGCCTGTTTGTAGACCGTGAGCCTTAATCTCGATTGAATCCGGATTGATACATTTCCGGAGCTGCCACACGTCATTATCTTAAGCACGGGCGGATAATCACTACTTAGAATCCAGCCCACTCACTAGATTGGCTCATTTCAAAGCCACTACTGGACGAGGATGGACTACCAACTCCTTCGGAGTTTCCCACCCCCCTTGCCTGCCCGAACCACTGGATTAGCAAACACTCGTCTCAGGGTAGCTACGTCACATCGATCAGTATACCCACTAGAATGCCCCCTTCGGGCATCACCCATGGTCGAGGCACACTGTACTCATTCCCAACATCTGCCCCAGCCCCACCGAACCACTCGACTCCAAACAGGCATTTCAGCCTACCCTTCCCAACTGACCGATCAACTCCACACTCCAACTAAAATCCTAGGTCGCGGATCACCACTCGCTTGCACCACTGATCGACCTGTCGAGACCACCAGCTTAATTCTTAATCAGATCACTGGTCAACCCACAATCGACCGACCTAATCTCTAGAATCAGCAGCAAGTTGGCCCCGCTCACCCCAACGTATCGACCTAATTGTGTAACCTTTCGCTTGGTCAGGATTACCAAACGTGTGTTTGACTACTTCCCGTTTAATACTCACCGGTGGGATGACCGATCGATCCACTTACCCATCTAGTGTATTCTAACCAACCCTTGACTAAACCTTTCACTCGATTTGGTTAGGCAGACGACCGAGTCGAACCGAGGTATATGTATCTCGTTTTCGTCTTCTATACTCCGTCCAAAACCAGAAAACACCAAAAATGGCAAATCGCCGGGAACTCACCAGAAAACTGTATTCATCTATTCTAAAACCAAAACTCCAACACCTCCAAAACTCAGGCAAAACCTCAAAACTTACAGACATAAAACCCAATCTCCTAAGAACTTAGCAAAAACAAGGAAAATAGCAAAACAAAGCAAAAAATAGTGTAAGAAGATAGATTTACCGTGAATGAATCTAGAATCTGCAAAAAGGAACCACCATTACTAAAGGAATCTGGAAACCAAGAAAGCAGAAGAGAAAAGGAAAAATCAAAGAAAACTAAAGAAAGGATGAAAACGGGAAAGTGGGAGACGAATAATCCACTCACTCGGTTTTATGGAAGAAATCTAATAGAGGTAGACATGTGGTAGCCCGCAATGGCCCAAGGACAGAGTGACTCTTCATTTTCCAACCCAAAAGAAGAACGGATCACCACCATACACGTGGCAGAGATCCAAGCCACTTAGGAAATCGTACCAATGCACGAAAACCACTCATCAAATTCCACCACTAAACACTTGCAACATTTGCATACACTTCATGCAAAAATATACTTTAATCAAATTAAAAGACAACACATTTAGTATGTCAAAGCATAAATCATTTAATCAAAGTCATGGAAATGAACATGCATGAACATTTTTCTAAATAAATCATCATGCAACATTTCCTAAAACATCATTCATCAGTACATGAATGAAATGACATATCCTTATGGCAAAACTAGTCATGGCCGAGAATGACATATATGCATGCATATAGTTCTCAATACATCTCATGCAATAACCATCATCCAAACATGCTTTAAATACATTTTAACACATCCAAACATATTAGAGCAAGAAGAAAACATGTTTTCCTAAAACAAAGAGATGGTCGAGACACACACATGCATCAAACATGCTTATTACATCAAACAACTCATTCATTACAAAGGCATGCTCATTATAACCATTACCATCATTCAAAACATATGAGAATGAGAAGAAAAATGAACATCTACCTCAGATCTAAGTATGGCTGAGACCTGCATGTAGAGATCTAAGATGAAAAAATCATTTTTTGAACCAAATCACCAACATGCAAACTCAACCAAGTATGATTTACATATGAACACATGTTATAACCTGATTTTTGTTCAAAACCGACATGCATGGAGCTTTTAAGCTCTGATACCATTTATAAGAACAACATGCATGAAGAGTGGCTGAGATGAAGAGTGAAAGCATGAAAGTTTGGAGTCAAAAACTGTTTTTGAACAAAGCTTGGGAAAAAAGAATTATATCTACTCCTTTGCTTTGGATTTATGAAGATTAGCCTCAAAATGATGAGACCTCCACACTTTAACACCACCTTGAGAGAGTTATAGAGTGGCCGTGGCTAGGGAGAGAGTTTTTTAGTTTGCTTTGAGTGAACTATGTGAATAAAAATGAACTAAAATGCAACCTTTTGCATTTATATATACTTGGGCAATTTTGCAATGATTTGTTTTTCACTTCCAAGCCCCAATAAAATCTTATTTTAAAAGGGATGCCACGAATTTATTATGCTACCCTTTGAATAGTCAATATTATTCAAGGGCCCATGTAAACTAAATTAGTTTACATTAACAACCTATAAATTTACCCTTTTACCCTTTAACTATTAAAAGATTATTTTCGTTCATCTCATTAATCTTAACGTTTTAAGATATAATAGTTAAATATAATTAATTATTGCTTGACCATTTTAACCCTTAAAATGTCACAAACAATTTTCTATGTAATTATTACCATAGAAATCCCGTCATTACCCTCGGAAGGTGCTAGCCCTTTTCGGATAATCATTTCTCTCTCTCATCCTTCTCTAACTTCTTAAGGCTATTGGTGTGACCATGTAGGTCCACCATGGATTAGTCGTGAGCTGGTTCTAGATGAATCCGAAAACCTGTCCGGAAGCCTAACGATTATGGTAAACATCTAGCAATGTGCCATAGTCCCTAAACCACGATAAAGAAGTACTTCATCGAACCCATTTCAGATCATACATACCATGCAGGTAAAGTCCCTCCATTGAAATATCCTGATCAAGCACGGATTCATGGAACGTCAAAATCCTAAACTCGATCTTCTACCGAATCGTCAATCAATATGTCCGGAACTCGTCATCACAAACTTGCTTTTGTATGACTAATAATAGACTCAGCCCTCACTAAATCAGTCCCTTTCAGCCTTGTTGACTTGAGCGTTGGAGTGCCTACGACAAACACCACCCCGGTGTTTTCTGTCGCTTCACAATTGTTTCTTTACTTGTGTAGGTATAGTAGATTGCTAGTGGCCTCAACCTCACAAGATTAGTCCCTCTTTTCGTATAGGTAGATTTTTACGTCTACAATTTGGCGGCCACCTGAGGCCTCTAGCAATCATTCGGCTCAACGAACCCTGCTACGTGAAGAAACTTTCCATGGCTGACAATTTTGACCCTTGCCTCGAGGCCAAATTGGAAGCTCTAACCGCCCTTACGTAATAGAACTCAGATAAGATGACCTCACTGGAAGCTGAGAACACTGCCATCCAGATTGAAAACAACTTCATCAAGGTTGAAAACCAGTCTCTAAAAGAGAAGGTAAGTTAGTTTTATGATCTAGAGCTTTTGCCTTGTCAGGCACCACCCAATCGGTTCTACGCCTCGGTTCCATCTATGCAGCCTCTCCACACCCCAGAGCACAGACCCGTGGCCTTAGATAAAAGGTTCGTGTCAATTATGTTCGTCGGTTGTTAACAATTCGGTCCTGACTCATGGAGAAAGGGATCTGCCAACAGAACCTTACTCGGTCGATCCGCCTCAAGCACAAGATCAGGGTATCCAAGTGACAAAAAGCCCACTACAACAAGAACCGCCCATCCTCCCCATCCCACCTCACCTTCAGTCAACCATCCCTACACAAACTCTATTCGGCTCGGTTCACCCCCGCGGGTCGAGTGGTCACCCACACCAAAACATCCCGCTCGATTCCATCCATCCCAATGGATCGAATGAGTAACAAACAACCCCCCTAACCATTCATGTCGAGCGAAACACCCAATTAGTTACAATAGTGCCCAATCGGAGGGAATGAACGGTGATCCAAGCTACCAAGCGATATACGAAAGCATGATCCACCAGGCTACACCACGTGGAATGACCCAACAAAATGCACTAAGTGTGAATCCTATGGCCGACCAAGTTAAGTGGGACGACCTACTAGTATCCCCCTCTCCCATGGAACATATATTGGCTAAGAGACTGGCCGAAGTAGAGGCAGTGATGAGGCACATACTAGGGATGTCGATCCCCACCAAAAAGAGCAAGCCTCATTGCTACATCGATTTGCCCTTTGTGGATGCGATCGCGCTAGCCGACATGCCCTACAAATTCACTATTCTCGACATGAAGCCCTATGACAGCACAACCAACCCAGATGATCACATAGCCTCGTATAAGCAGCGAATGTTCACTATCTCAATACCCCGAGCACTGAGGGAAGCCTGCATGTGTAAGAGTTTTGGTTCAAGCTTATCTGGTCCAACTTTTCAGTGGTACACCAATCTCCCGAATGGTTCTATCGACTCATTCGCATAGCTCACCGACACCTTCGTGGAGCAATTCGCTAGTAGCAAAAAACTCGAGAAACTATCGGTCGACCTGTACAGAGTACACCAAAGAAAGGGGGAGCTGTTGAGAAAGTATGTCAGCAAATTCAACAAAGAAAAAATTTCCATTCCTTCCTGCAACCCTGAGATAGCCGTATACGCCTTCAGGAAGGGTCTCCTCCCGGATGGAGAATTATACAAAAAACTGACAAAGCTTGGCTGCACCACGATGGAGGATGCCTTGGCTAGAGCAGTGATTCAAATAAGGTGGGAAGAAGATGAGATGAATCAGGCAGTACACGCCAAGTATGACCTAAGGCGGAATGATAGGAGGCCAGAGCTCATATTAATTGAACCCTGTTACCAACCCTTTCCATATAACCAGAACAAAGTCAAGAAACCATATGATCGCCAGCCACCTAGAATCGACAGCAGACCAACCGGCCCAATCCAATACAAAATCCTAGAATACAACCTCAACGTCGAACCAGCCTAGGTCGTGGCAATTATGAAAGGAATGAGGTCTAGCGTTAAGTGGCCAGGCAAGCTCAATGCCGAAGCAAGGAGAGATATGACTAAGTGATGCGAGTTCCACGGCGACCATGGACATAACACCGGGGACTGCATTGCCCTACGGTTGGAGGTTGCCGCACTATTGAAGAGAGGACATCTCCGAGACCTGTTGACAGATAAAGGGAAGAACACCATTAGCTAGAAGAGCACTGAAGAAACATCTCCAAGAACACCATTAGCTAGAAGAGCACTGAAGAAACATCTCCACCTCCACGGGAACCTATGCTGAAAGGATTCTGCTAGCGCATCTCCGGAGGGTCAGAGATCGGTGGGGTTAATTACTCTTCAGCCAAACGCTATGCCAGAGCCAATAGCTACCATGAAATCCAATCCATCCATTCACCTTCTCGGTCACACTCTCACCAGGTAATTCAGTTCGAAGACGATGAGCCGGTTACCTTGGCCGCCCCCCATCACGATACTCTAGTAATCTCCCTCCAAATCACCAACATCCTGGTCAAGAGGGTATTCATAGATGGGGGATCCTCAACAAACATCCTTTTCCTTGAACTAGTGAAGGCTATGGGTCTGGAAGAAGCAAACATCAACAGATAGTAGACCCTACTGGTCGGGTTCAGTTTTGAGCAGAAATACACCATCAGAGAGATCGTCCTTCTTATTTACGCCAGCGGAGTAAACAAGCAAACCGTTTTTCTAGTGATTGACTGTCCCTCACCATACAATGTCATCTTGGGCCGACCTTGGATCCACGACATGCGAGCGGTTCCATCCACCTTCTACCAAATGATCAGGTTTCCTACCAAATGGGCGACCCTAAGGCTTCCAGAGATTACTACAAGAATGCCTTCAAGAGTTAAGGTAATGCTTCATAGCAATTACATTCTCATCCAACCCCTCCGATCGAGCCAGATCAACCATTTATGGAAGAGTTGGATGAAGTATAAATACACCCGAAAGACCTCTAAAGAAAGACCCATATAGGTTCTCGCCTCAAGCCCGAGACAAGAGAGAAACTGATATAATTCCTCAGACAAACCAGGACTGCTTCGCTTGGTCCCACGTCGACATGACAAGAATCAGCCTAGAGGCAATGGTCCACACCTCAAAGTAGATCCGAATCACCCGCCAGTGAAGCAAAAGAGAAGGAAATTTGCACCAGAGTGCAACCAGATCGTCAATGAAGAGGTTGAAAAGTTACTGAGTAATAGTATGATCAAAGAAGTCCACTACCTCAAATGGCTGGCAAACATCATGGTCGTGAAGAAAAAGAATGGCAAGTGAAGGGTCTGCATTGACTTCACGGACTTTAACAAAGCATGCCCTAAGGACTCCTTCCCGCTCCCACATATCGACATGATGGTCGATACTACCATAGGCCACGAGCTCCTAAACTTCATGGATGCTTTCTTAGGATACAACCAAATCTTGATGCACCCCGATGACCAAGAGAAGATAGCCTTTATCACAGAAAAGGGAACCTACTACTACAAGGTGATGTCATTCGGTCTCAAGAACGTCGGGGCTACTTATTAGCGGCTAGTCAACAGAATGTTTATCAAACACCTTGGGGAAACCATGGAGGTTTAAATCGACGACATGCTCGTCAAGTCCCTGATAGCTGAGCAGCACCTTGACCACTTCAGCCAGATGTTCACCATCTTAAGGAAGTATAACATGAAGCTGAATCTAGCCAAATGCTCGTTCAATGTCTTGTCAGGTAAATTCTTGGGATACATGGTGATTGAGCGAGGGATAGAAGCCAACCCCGACTAGATCAGAGCGATCCTCAATAAACCATCTCCAACTTGCATCAAAGACATCCAGTGCCTAGCGGGACGAGTAGCCGCCTTGAGCCGCTTCATCTCTAGATCTGCTGACAAGTGTAATCTCTTCTTCCGCGCAATCAAGAAATCTATGAAGTTCAAGTGGACCCCTTCCTGCGGGGAAGCCTTGCAACAATTGAAGAGATACCTGATCTCCCCTCTACTCCTTTCCAAACCTATGGATGGGGAGAAGCTTTACACCTATCTAGCGGTCTTAGAGACAATAATCTCAACAGTGTTAGTTCGGGAAGATGATATGAAGTAGCTACCGGTTTACTATGTAAGTAAGTCACTCCTCGACCCAGAAACACGATACAATCAGCTGGAGAAACTTGCCTTCGCCCTCATCCATGCATCCAGGAAGCTCAGACCATACTTTCAGTGCCACTCCATAGTCGTACTCACCTCTTTTCCACTTAAGAAGACACTGTACAAACTAGAGCTATCAGGCCGACTCACGCAATGGATGGTAGAGCTTAGTGAGTTTGACATATCTTTCCAGCCACGTACTACTATCAAGTCCTAAGCACTAGTAGACTTCATCGCTAATTTCACCTCGAGCACCACTGTCCAAGCAGAAAGAGAGTTGTGATGTATGAACAGTGGGTCGCTTTCTAAGTGGACTCTCTCAGTAGATGGCTCAAGCAATGTGAATGGAAGCAAGCTCGGGCTAGTACTAACTGCACCAGATGGAGATGTCATCCAGTGGGCCATCAATGTGGTTTCAAGTGCACGAACAACGAAGCTGAATATGAGGCTCTCATTGCTGGACTCTCCCTAGCCAAAGAAATAGGAGTAAGGAGGCTGGAGGTGAAGTCCGACTCCTAACTCGTGGTTAACCGGCTGCAAGGCACTTATCAAGCACGCGACTCGAAGATGACAGTCTACTTGAACCTGGTCAAAGAATTGCAGACCCAATTCGAAGAATTCTCCATTGCCTAAGTCCCAAGAGCGGATAACTCTCATGCTGACGCCCTTGCTAACCTCGGCTCAACCCTTCAATATTCTTTCTAGTCATCCATCCCTCTGTATTCCTGTAATGGCTAGCCAACTGGAAGGAACAACCAGTAAACAAGTCGCCCTAGGAAGCAATGGACATCTAACTAGCTAACTACTGGATGACCTTGATAGTGAAGTACTTGGAACACAATGACTTCTCGGCTGACAAAAATGGAGCACGCCACCTGAGAGCAAGAGCCGTCAGGTTCACCATATATGAGGGCGAACTTCTTAGGAAATCATTCTCTGGTCCCTACCTAAAGTGCACAAGCCCAGAAGAGGCCAAACGTGTTCTCTCCGAACTCCATAAAGGCGAATGTTGAAACCATGCATGGGGACGCAGCCTTGCACACTGGGTGATCATCGCTGGATATTATTGGCCAACCATACGCACTGATTCGTCTTCTTATGTTAATAAGTGTGACAGTTGCCAGAGGTTTGCTCATGTCTCACACCTCCCACCCGAGCAACTCCACTCCATCCTCACACCTTGGCCCTTCATGAAGTGGGGAATGGACATAGTGGGAAAGCTATTGACTGTACCCAGGCAATGAGTCTTCCTGTTGGCTGTGACAGATTACTTCACTAAGTGGATCGAAGCTAAAGCTTTCGCATAAGTCAGAGACCGAGAGATAAAAGCTTTTATCTGGAAATATGTCATCTACAGGTTTGGGATACCGAAGGAAATCGTCACCGACAATGGATCCAAATTTATCAGTTCAGGCTTCAGGGATTTCTACGACATGTGGGGAATCAAGCTGAGCTTCTCTACCCCCCGCAACCCCCAGTCCAACGGCCAGGTCGAGTCATCGAATAAAACCATTATGTAGACCTTAAAAAAGTGATTACAGAAAGCGAAGGGTGTATGGGCAGATGAGCTACCTAGAGTCCTTTGGTCCTACCGAACTACAACTTGCTCATCAATGAGCGAGACTCCCTTCTCCCTTAGAGATGGTTTTGAAACAGTCATCCCAGCCGAAGTATCAATTCCGTCCACCAGACTCTAATGGGCGGACGAGGAAACCAATAACCAGAACCTCTGCCAGACCTTGGACACCGTTGATGAGCTACGCAAGCGGGCGAGCATCCGTAACACAGTTTATCAGTAACAGGCTGCCCGACACTACAACCGCAACGTCAAAATCAGAACTTTCAAAACATGCAACTAGGTCCTTCATAAAGTCTTTCAAAATACTAAGGAGATCAACTTTGGAAAACCCGACCCTACCTAGGAAGGTCCATACAAGATCACCAAAGAAGCGGGGAAGGGCGTCTACCGAATCCAAACTCCCGAAGGCAACGATATCAGCAACAATTGGAATGCAGTCCACCTCAAACGCTACTACTTTTAGGTGAACTCATTCATCTACGTGTTTCTTTTTATTTAAAAGGAATGAATGGGCCTATCCATCTCCCCATAGATAGTTGGCCTTATGGCTCGAATTTAATGAAGTATTATTCAGAAATTTACATCTTCGGATCGACCTTGCTTGATCAAATAATTTTTACACCTTCGGATCAGCCCTGCCCGATTCACGGATTTACACATTCGGATCGACCCTGCTTGATCCACGGATTTACACCTTCGGATCGCCCCTACTCGATTCATGAATCTACACCTTCGGATCGATCCTGCTCGATCTACAGATTTACACCTTCGGATCGGCCTTGCCCAATTCACAGATTTACACCTTTGGATCGACCCTGCTCGATCCACGGATTTACACCTTTGGATCAACCATACTTGATCCATGGATTTACACCTTCAGATCAGTCTTGCTCGATCCATGGATTTACACCTTTGGATAGACCCTGCTCGATTCACGAATTTATACCTTTGGATCGACCCTGTCCGATTCACGGATTTACACCTTCGGATCGACCCTACTCGATCCACGGATTTACACCTTTGGATTGACCTTGCTCGATTCACGGATTTACACCTTCAGATCAGCCTTACCCAATTCATGGATTTACACTTTTGGATCGACCCTGCTTGATCCACGGATTTACACCTTCGGATCAGCCTTGCTGGATTCACGGATCTACACCTTTGATTGACCTTGCCCGATCCATGAAGCTACACATTCAGTCGGCCAGACCGATTGAAGGGTCCTTACACCTCAAAATCGATAAGTCATCGACCCAACCCAATAGAGAGTCTACACGACTCAGCCACTAGGCTGCACCAAAATCATAACACAAGCATACAGTTCAACCCCTAGTGCATCTACGAACAAAGAAGCAATCAACAAATCATTCACCCATAAGGAAAAACATCAAAAACAGAATTGCAAGTACCATATAGAAGAAGCCTCAAGCAGCTAAGTTCAAAGTACAATGAAAGGCACACACACCAAGAAAGGGCATTGCAAGCCCCAAAATACATGACCAAAAGAAAAATAAAGCTAAGTGTCATCGGTGTGAGTCGCCTCACCCATTTCTGACTCGGTCACCTTATCACCAGTACCAGCACCAGTGCCCGCCCCTATAGCTTGGTTGCTCACATCCTCAGTTACCGATGGCCTCGGCTGGCTAGCAAAATCAAGCACCTGCTCATCAATCTACTCCTCTGTATGCCCAGCTCCCTTCTCCAACATCTCTTGCATGAGCTGGATGTCCTCATCCGGGTTTTAGTGAGAGGTGTTCCCAGCCTTATACTCAAGCATGAGCTCTCCTCGGGCCCTGATAATGGCATTATCAGCAATGGTAAGGCACTACTCCTTAAGGGACTTAACCTCTGTAGTCTTCTTGGCCAACTCTCTCCTCAGCCTTTCCAACTCATCCTCGGCTTGCTTCAGGCACTGTTGGCTCTCCTGCTCGGCCTTTTGCACTGCCGCCTCTCTCCGGCATAAACTAGTATTCGCCTTGGATACATCCTGTATCCTCTTCTCCTACGCCATTATGGACTTCCTTAGATGCAGACTGCTCGTGAATGCCTGCACAACAAAATAATTTCATCAGTATACAACCACGATGAACATAATAAAATAAACACTCCTGCCCTACCTGGAAAGCACGGGACACCCCCCAGTCAGCGATAGCGATCGCTCCCATCTAGTTCCAACGGGTCTTGTCCATCTTGAATAGGAAGGAGTCAGCTAATTTGCTCATCAAAGCCGCGTCAGAATATGCCGACATGGAAGTCAGAATCCTAAAGGTAATCATCTCAGTCTCTTCATCCAAGACCACTGTCTGGGATGACCCAGCTCCAACTGTAGGCTAATAGGTCGGTGGTGTTGCCACCATATCTTTCGCTCTTCTCTCCTCTTTGGTCGAGGATTCCCTCTTCCTCTTTTCCTGATGCCGGGTGATGGACTCGCTCGCACTGGGGACAGTCAGCTTCTTCATCAATCTTTTTACAAGCGTAAACTCTCTAACAATTAGTGGGTTCAGCCTGGACTTACCATAAGTGGTATGATTGTAGTAGCAAGTCAGAAGCACATCCCAAGTCTGCTTCAACAAAGGGAAGGGGTACCTCACTGAATCGATTTTACTCCGGCCCAAAGATGGCTGGTCCTAAGGTTAGCCTCCTCCAACACCATTCACCAATCCCTCTGTGTCTTGAGAATGGCTAAAACCTTCTGGGTCTGCACGTCCAAGCTGTCTCTGCTCTGCCCGGCCCGATTGAACTCAAGCTCTGCAAAGAAGAAACACAATAAGATTTAGTAATCAAAATACAAAAAAAAAAAAAAAAAAAAACAAGATTCGTATTAGAAAAAGCACTACCCAACTCTCACTCTTCAGCCACTCACTCACCATCTCTCTCTCTTTCTTCAAAATGAAGACCCAGTAACTCAACTAACTCTACTAATGTTATTATTAAATGCTAACTCTCACCCAATTTTGCAACTGCTACAATTTGCAATTGCTATTGCTGCAAATCAACTGCTGCTCTGCTGCAATTTGCAGCAGCAGCTGGCAACTGCCGTAAATTGCAACAGACACGCACCTTCAATCTAAGTAATAAAATTCAATCATACATAGCAATCAATCATAATTCATACATAGCATTGTGCTTAGTTTCATATCACACAGACACGCATCTTCAATCTAAGTAATATGCCTCGAAGAATCAACACTTGAAGTTCCAGAAAAGTAGAAAACACCAGAAGAAGACGGCAAAGAGAATGGAGAAGAACCAGAAAAGTAGACAACACAGAGACAAAGACGGCAGAGTCGCAGAGAGAATGGAGAAGAAGAGAATTTGTCAATTTGAGATACAATTGGGTATTTTGCTTTGTTTGTAAATGTAAAATTACAAAGATACCCCATTATTTATACTAATTTCTAACATTGCCAGGGGTCTATTTGATAAGTTAATAAATTATTAATGTTTATAAATTTATTAATTTAATGTTATAATTGGCCAATTGGGTATTTATAATATACTAAATATAATTTAGTAAATTTAATATTATAAATTATTAATTTTATAATTAATTAAGTTATCTTACTACATTGTAAATTGTAATGTTATAATTAATTAAGTAATATACTATTTAATTATAATGTAATATTATAATTAATTAAATTGTTAATCATTTAATTAAGTATTNAAAAAAAACAAGGTTCCTCACTAGTGGCTCACCAAGAGCTTGGAATATCGCCCTGACCTCTCTCCCCAAAGACTGCCTCACCCCTCACAAAGAAGTATCGATCCTTCCAATTTGTCACTTGACCGAAGGTTGGTCACTAGGTGAGACCGATCCTGCCTGAGGTTGATCAGATATTGACCCTTCTCCTTATCGTTTTCCTTCAGCAAATACGAATAAAATAGCTCGTGCAGCCCAAACATAACCTGGTTCCGCACACAAAGGTCCTCCAGTGCCATCAGCAACCTCCAACCATTCGACATGATCTGAGATAGGGCAATCATGAAGTGGTTCAGCACCTCCCAGACGAGGCGAGGAAAGGGAAACCTAGCCCGTCATGAAACCACTTCTCGTGAACACTCAACCAGCCTTTTGCCTCCCAATCGACCCGTTCGTACAACCGTGACGCCTTAATCTCGATTGAATCCGGATTATGATACATTGTCTGGAGCCGCCACACGTCATTATCTTTAAGCACGGGCGGATAATCCCTACTTAGAATCCCACTGCCCTATTGACTTGGCTCATCTTCAGAGCCACTACTGGATGAGGATGGACTACCAACTCCTTCGGAGTCTTCCCCACTCCCCCTTTGCCTGCCCGAACCACTCAGATTAGCAACACTCGTCTCAAGGGTAGCTACGTTCACATCGGTCGGTATACCCACTAGAATGCCCCCTTCGGGCATCATCACCATGGTCGGGGCACACTTGTACTCATTCCCAACATCTGCCCCAGCCCCACTCGAACCACTCGACTCCGAACCAGGCATTTCAGCCTATCCGCTCCTCCCAACTGACCGATCAACTCCACAATCCCAACTAAAATCCTAGGTAGCGGATCACCACTCGCCTTGCACCACTGATCGACCTGTCCGAGACCACCAGCTTAATTTCTTAATCCGAGATCACTGGTCAACCCCAACAATCGACCGACCTAATCTCTAGAATCAGCAGCAAGTTGGCCCCGCTCACCCCAAGCTATCGACCTAATTTGTGTAACCTTTCGCTCGGTTAGGATTACCAAACGTGTGTTTGACTACTTCCCGTTTAATCTCTTAACCACTCGGTCGGGATGACCGATCGATCCACTTACCCATCTAGTGTATTCTAACCAAACCCTTGACTAAACCTTTTCACTCGATTTGGTTAGGCAGGCCGACCGAGTCGAACCGAGGTACTACGTATCTCGTTTTCGTCTTCTATACTCCGTCCAAAACCAGAAAACACCAAAAAATTAGGCAAATCGCCAGTAACTCACCAGAAAACTGATATTCACTCTTATTCTGAAAACCAAAACTCCAACACCTCCAAAACTCAGGCAAAATCCCTCAAAACTTCACGAAATAAAACCCAATCTCCTAAGAACTCAGCAAAAACGAAGGAAAAGAGCAAAACAAAGCAAAAAATAGTGTAAGAAGACAGTATTTACGGTGAATGAATCTAGAATCTGCAAAAAGGAACCACCGTTACTAAAGGAAACTGGAAACCAAGAAAGCAGAAGAGAAAAGGAAAAATCAAAGAAAACTAAAGAAAAATGGATGAAAACAGGAAAGTGGGAGACGAATAATCCACTCCCTCGGTTTTATGGAAGAAATCTAATAGAGGTAGACATGTGGTAGCCCGCAATTGGCCCAAGGACAGAGTGACTCTTCATTTTCCTGACCCAAAACAAAGAACGGATCACCACCGTACACGTGGCAGAGATCCACACCACCTAGGAAATCGTACCAATGCATGAAAACCACGCTGAATCGCCCTTCCTACCTGACTGAGCCAACTCATTGCAGCACGTTGCCTCCCACAACGAAGCCAACACACTTCCATGCTTCACATGTCTAGGAGATTCTCCGAACCGAGGCTACTAGCCTGGAATAGTCTACCCTATTTCCTCGAAATGAGCAAGGCAAGAGAGGGCTTCACTATTCGGTCTTCCCTGGCGGATGAGTGGGTACCTAAGGGTTTGTTAGCACTTGCACAACCCTTGGCCTGGATCAGACAGCTCAGCCCGAGCCTCCATAAGAACATTAGGCCTAGTGTAACCCATTCGGCCCAATGGCACCTAGTAAGGACAGCTTGAAAGGATCACCCGAGTATCCTCCAAGCGGTCAAGCAAGCCGGTCAAGTCGATTTCATCCATTCATTAGGCCTAATACATTAGCAAATGCACCTTTAGTAGGTGAATTGTTTACTCATTTGACCTGGCATACCGATCGAAGACACCTGTGATAGGTAGCCTGTTCATTTCTACACTCGGCCAGACACACCGAGTGGCTACATGTACACCAGATGTTTCGCCTTAAACCCAGTTCGCTCGGCCCTGGACACCGATCGACTACACCTTCTTGAGCTGGTTGCACAATCCGACTCGACGAAGGACACCGAGTGATTCTTGACCACACGCTGTCTCCATCAGATCGATCAGTTGCGTCGGAGACGTAAATAACTTCTAGAGCAATCGTGCCAGCAAACGGTCGACTGCGAAGGACGATCGGAGACGCCTCGCTCGATTCCTACTCTCTAAGTTAAGAATAACTTAACTCAAAGAGTGGGGGGCAAACTGTTAGGGCCAAAAAATATCCTCGACCCAAACAGGATAACGCGTCCGACAATGAGGAAAAGCCTAGGCCCAATCCCGATGCAGCCCAAGCAAGAACTCCCCGGCTAAGGCCCATTCAGTATGAAGTACAATTGGTCCAAACCATCTGAACCCAGGCCTCTTAATCCCAGTACACTTCCTGGGCCTATGGTCGAATTCAGAGCCCACGGTCACCTACGGATCACATTCCTACTCGAACACTGATAACGTAGTCCACTACCATCCCAATTCCTCCAAGGTCCATGTCAGAGTCATACTTGGACTCCCTTTCACGTCAGGATAATGGGGCCAAAGGATATATTTCTGGAGGAAACTGATTACTATGAGAACTCCCAATCCCACCAGGATTGGGAGACTAGACAATCATTATTTAAACAGAGGTCATCCCTCTCACAAGAGAGATTACATTACACCTTCAGACCTCGGAGTTCCCGCTTGAGAACTTCACATTATAGTCATAGTCACAGTCCCCGACTAGACTTTTGGTAACCTCCCTACTTCCTAGCCCTCACTAAATCAGCCTCTTTCAGCCTTGCTAACTTGAACGTCGGAGTGCCTAGGGCAAACACCATCTCGGTGTTTTTAGTCGCTTCACGTTTGTTTCTCTACGTGTACAGGTACAACAGATCGCTAGTGACCTCAACCTCATGGGATTAGTCCCTCTTTCCATACATGTAGATTTTTACATCTATAGTAACAATATTAAAGCTGCTAATTCAAACTCATTTAGTATAAACACCAATAGCTTCATTATGCATAGAGTGAAACTGCTTGAGAGAAGTAGCTACTTCATTTTAATCTAAAGATTCGTGGGTCCATAAAATTATTGTAAGTTTTCATGAGTAACAACCAGCAAGAAATGATATCTTAAAAGTAGCAAATTTATGATGTCTTAACTTGAGTTTTTCTATGTGGGTTTGAGATACTTTGAATCAATGATTAAGAATTGATTTTCTCGTAAATTTGTCTTAAAAATTTGGATTACAATATAGCTTATTTTATACGTATCAAATGACACAATAATTTTTTCAAATAAAGTTATGGTGTAAAGCCAATAAGTTGAAGTGTACGAGAGATATCAGAAACATGGTAGATATGTACATCTAGTAAAGTATTTATGTGTTCTAAAATTTTTATGAGAAGATAAGGATATTATTGAATGGCGATAATAAGATTAACTTTGAAATTCCCAAGACCGATTCAACATTTTACAACTATTTGGTACAAGCAGAATGGATGCACATAGCTTTGATGGTAACCAGGGTAATCATAATGCTAATGATTAGAGATGATAGCCAAGCCGAGCCACTCGCGAGTGGCTCAGGTTGAGCAAAGCTTGAGCCGAACTCAAGCTCGAGCGGCTCGACTTAGCCGACGAGCAGAGTTCAAACACCCAGATACTCGACTTGCCAAGCTCATAAGTTGAGCCAAGCTCGATATATATATATATATAATACAGTAATAAATATATATAATATTATATAATATCTCCCCTTATCTCTTCTCTCTCCAGGGCCAGCCCAAGGGGTAGGCAGGTAAGGTCACCTGCCTAGGGCCCCCCAAAAAAAAGTCCCAAAAATTGGCCCAAAATTATTTTAAGATTTTTTTAAATAGATTTACAGAAATACCATTGGGTCTAAAAAAGTTTATAATTTTTTATCCAAACCGGTCCAAAGGGCCCCAAAAAAGCTGAAAAGGCCCAAATTCATTATAATTTTTTTACACAAATTTACAAAAAAACCATGTTTCATATTTTCCATTCACACCCCTAAATTAACCAAACTAGTTATTTAAATGTTTAAAATTTCAAAACACCCATTCAATCCCTAAAATGATGAAAAAATTGCATTTCCACCCCTCTACATTGCCATAGTGTCGCTGTCGGTGTTAAAGTGATGATTTCGATCAATTTTCTCACTAAAATCGACCGGATTCATCACTTAATCATTTTCAAAATGTTTTCCCAACCTTGACGACCCCGAATTTGGTCGATTTTTGCTGATTTTCGCAACCCATTTTCATTCTTCACCGCGTGCGATAGCAATTTTTGACATGTATCTACTGTCGTTGACCTTCCCCGACACCACCATCATCGTCCCCTCAACCCCCTCCCCAAAAGCCCTCACTTACCTGACCCCGGTAACCCGCTGTCCACCTCTCACGCTTACAAGAAAGATTAGGTAATTTGGCTATATTATCAATTGAAAAAGATTTGGTTTCTAAACTTGAATATAAAAATTTTATTTTTTTTTTTTTTTTTTTAAATGTTATTAAAATAAATTTGAATAATTTTTTAATATATGCTTATATTATTAAAAGGGCCCTAAAGTAACTCTTGTCTAGGGTCACAAATGTTCTTGAGACGCCTTATCTCTCTCTTCTCCTTTCTCTTCTTCATCCCGTCTCTTCTTCTTCTTCCTCTTTTTTCTTTTTCCTTTTTTTCCAGTTTTCTTTCTTTCATTGTCTTCATTTCTTTTTTCTCCTCTTCTTTACTTTCTTTTCTATTTTCTCTCCCCTCATTCTTTCTTCTCTCATTTTTCTCTCTTTCATTTTTTTTTTCTTTTTACCATGGTTGCTATGGTTGATTGAGGCCGTAAAGACGGCCAAATACAGATGGCCATGTGGGCTATGATGCCGGCCAGATCTTGTTGACTATGTAGCCCATGTGGTTGGCTAGATCTAGCTACTCACATAGGCCATGCTGACAGCTAGATCTGGGTGAGTTTTGAGTGGATTTTAGAATGGCTTTTAAGGTGGTGGGAGATGTTTGATGGTGGCTGGGAGATGGTTGGCTTTTGTTGTTGTGTTGTTATTGTTTTGTATTATATTCATTGTTGTTTTGGAGAGATTCTTGACTATGTTTGAGTGAATTCTTGGTCATGTCTTACAAGATTGCGTTGAATCAAAAGTTGGATAGAGCTCGGAATTGTAATTTTCATCAGATACACGAGTAGTTCACGAGTTCGAGCTAGCTTGAGCTCAATTAAATGAGCTCGAAACATACTGAAGAAACCTTTCTATTTCACTGGAATTGTAATTTAATTTGTTTAATTTGAATACTTTTGTTGATTTGAATCTGGACTTTGAACTTTCTTGAAGTTAATTTGAACAATCTTGAAACACTTCATTATGATACATACATATTTGGTGAAAGCTTAATTTAAAAATGATTAGATCTGCTTCCTTTATTAATTGAAAAATAATAATCAAAATAGTAATTCAGATGATTATTAATTATAACAGAAATGATTTATAATCCTCTTCTTATCCGAGCATTTGAAAAAAATCTTATGATACTTATATGTCAATTATTATATGTGATTGAGATTTGTATTTAATAACTTCCTCTCCTGCTGTGGAAATTTAAAGAAAAATAAATTTGTATTACAATCCGCTTTGACAATAAGATAAGATAAACATTATTTCCCATAAGAGAAGCGTCGACGTATATATATATATATATGGACAATTTCTGGTGATGCCCTGACACAATCTGCCTGCTTCGGAGAAATATTCATACTCCAACACAGGCGGCGTTGAGTATGGCAATAAATATGCCGACGTGTGTATAGTTTTGGTGTCCTAACCGGGCTCAACGTCGGTGTAGCCAACTTTTCCACTGGCAAGAACACAATTATAAATAACTACACTTGACTCAGTATGTTGAGAAGCACAAACACTACATATAGCTAGAAATATGAATAACTGCGTTCTTCAACTCTTACTTTTCATCATAATAAACAAAACTGTCAAAATCAATAATATTAGGCCCTGATTCTAAGGCATTTATATCCAAGGGCAACGTAGTGTCATCCATATACAATGGCGCCTCCACTGCTGAATGTTTATACTTGAATGTTGTAATATGAGAAGAAAGCTCCAATATCTTGTCATCAACCTCGAGACCTTCACAATAACTAACGTTTAAATATACAAGTTCTTTGCAACCTTGTAATATTGTAACTAGATTTTCATTGTCAATGGATACTTCTGTCAGATGCAAGTACTTAATCTTCGGAAGTAAAGTGACAATGGCTGATGCATCCTCGTTTCCAATGATTGCTTCAAAAGACCGACACTCATCCAAGTCTATAAAAACACTTGAAGATCCAAGGATTAAGCCTTTCAAATTTTTCCACTTTGTTATCGATTCTGGAATGATGGATAATTGCTGCCTGAAAACACCACAGGGCAAACCCAAAATTTCCAAGCCTGGACACCTGAAAACAATAGTTATTATATTACAACTGATGGGTTCAATTATAAATTTGGAGAGAACAAAACTAAATTTCATGCATTTTGGTTTAACTTACTCATCTGCAGCATGCTTTAATGCCTCTTCAGTACAATAAGTGGGGAACACAAGCTTGGTGGCATTTCTGCAGCTTCGATCAACTATGAACTTTATGAATGCAGTGCCAGATAATTCTTCGATTTCATATTGATCTCTATATCTCCTAATGATGTTTTTGTTTGACCATGAATCAAATGCAAAAGGAAAAGAAAGAAATTTCCAACACAAAGGATTAAGGCTTGCTTTGTGCCATGATTTGCATACAAAAGGAACATCTAATAACAGTGACTCTATGCCAACTCTTCCAAGCACATTCACTAAACAGTCCATTTCTAGATCCTCCCACTTTCGTTCTCCCATTTGATCTGTATGTATGTACATAACAATTGTTATAATTTCTATACACATACACTAAAATTCCGAGAAATTTAAGGTTTACTGTCGACGAAAAACATTGAGTTTTCAGAGCAACAAATATAACTATAGCCGTCATGATCTCCAGCTAATTTTGATACCAAAATCATTATAACCAGTCTTAAATCAAGCTAGATCCGAGAAAGGTTTAATAGACAGAAATTTATAAAATTCCTTTAGGCTGATTAACGATTAATATATCAAAATTCACTAAGGCTCATTCGAGTATTGGAGAAAATAATAAAACTTTCCAATAAACTAATTACTTATAAACTGCAGTGAAATTAACAAAAATATTTAAAAAAAAATCAAATTATTTCAAGTGCATGTTCCATGATCATAAACCAAAATTAAGATCAATCACTTAATTAAAAATATTATTCAAACTAGACCAGAAGTTGAACTAAGACAAATTTATAGCTGGCTAGTGAAGAAATAACGTAGCAGAAAGTAACAAAGGAGATCTAGGGACAAGAAGAAAGAACAAATTTGTCACCTGATAATCCAGCAACCTATCGATCGAGATTCAGAATGATAAAGAAATCCTTTAAAAAAAACAAGTCGAAGGAGATGGTTGTAATTAAATAATAAAAGTAGAAATCAGTTTCAACTTTAGTTAAAAGCAAAAAATGCTTCTCTTTATAAAAATTACTTTTAGACTTTACGTACATGTAGTGTTTTTCCAACTCACTAAATAAATCCCAACACCCACATAATTTACTTTCATCTCTACCTCCTTCAAGTTCCAGTTCCAGATGGTAAAATTGCCAATATGCTGATCTTTTTTCTTTCTTTGTTTAATTTTAAAGATTTAATTACTGGTTCATCAAGATGTAATTGTCAATTTAATATCCAAATTAATATATGATAGTTAATGATGTGATAAATTTTTATAGTGATTTAATTAAGAACAAGTTTTTCTACTTATGATCAATTGTACTTGCCACGGAAGAATTCGGATCATGCCCTTTATCTGAGCTTTTCTTAAATTTAATTTCTTTATGAGACATATATTATTTGGTGAAAGCTTAATTTAAAAATTAATATATCTGCTTCCTATTCTTTATTAATTGAAAAACAATAAACAAAATAGTAATACATATGATTATTGGGGACAAAATTAACCTAAGCCCAAATAGCGCAAGTCCAATATAAAGCCCACGTTAAGCTCATTAGGGAAGCCTAAAGATGGTTAACATTAAGCCCAATGGTCCAGATTAAGTAGATTGGGTCAATAACAGCCTAGGCCCGAGATTTCTGTTTAAAGGCAGGAGGCCCAAACATACGCTACAGTACAGTAGGTTGCCAAGTAGTACCACACGTGGCCCAATGAGAAGAATATTAAACGTGTTTGTAATGCTAAGCTTTTCGAAGAGGAAAAGCTATCAAATTAGTGGCAGTTAAGACCCTTTATAGTGTTATGACATGCCATTTGAGACTAATATTGTTTAAAGAAATATCAATACTTAGATATGCTAGGAGTGCTCACTGGCTAGAATATTAAAGTCAGATGCAATACAACGATACTTTAGCTAACTCCCAAGATCTATTAAACACTTTATAAGTTTAAAAGATTAAGTAAACCACAATATTATTGTAATCGATGACATCAAAGTTTAAACTTAGAAATTGAAGGAATAGTAAATCTCCTTAACTGTTAATCGTCAACTAACCCAGTTAGTACATTCATGATACCTTTAAAAAATAAAAATGCATTTTCTGATCATACATAAACAATGTGCATGCTAAATTCATTTTGATTTTTTTACATTCTTTTTACATGAGTTACATTCAAATACGATTGAATTCATTAAATTTTATTACTTTATTCAGTTAGTATCATTCTGATACCTTTAATCCCCATACATCAACTCAAACTTATAAAGTAATATGGACTAAAACTCTCTAGATCATGCATTTAAATCTTTGTGTGTATGGAAAAAAAAAAAAAAAAAAATCCTTCTCTCTTTGCACTTTTTTATTTTTATAAAACGTGACGTAATTTTTTAAGCTTCTTCATAAATGTTTTATCGTTTTGGTGTATTAAGGAAACTAAATCATTATTATGAAAAAACTAAAGAACACTTTATTGTTTAAAGGGTAAAAAAGGTGGTCATGAAAAGAGTTTGGAGCTCACATTGATATGGCATGATAATCCACTACCGTTATGAAAACAGATTTGAGGGTAACATTAAATCTAGCACGTTGCTCAACATTATAGTTTTCACTGATATTATGCAATTTTCATATTATATTATTTGTGTAAACGGAGATTTGGATTTAGTGTTTTGGTGTAAGTTCTATAGTTGTTTGGCCTTTGTTGTAAAGGATTGTACATCCTTGTGAATCGGTAAGGAACGAGAAGGAGGCAAGAAACAGTTCAAGACAATGATATTGCCAAAGTGTGCCAAAGAGAGAAGCATATATTGTGTTGTAGCCCTGTACAATGACTAATTTATACAAGTTTTGTAAATGTAGAATAGAATAATAATACAAATCCCTGTAATTATTCAATTAATCACATAAATTAAGGTGATTGATTGAAGCCTTAATCATTCATTGATCTCAACTAGTAGAGATCAAGGGAAAGCTATATAAGATGCATTCCATATTTCGTCACTCCCCCTCAAGCTTGTGATTTGTAGATATCAAAAACTTTAGGCTTGCTAAGTAGATATGAATGCTATCTACTGTTAATGGCTTTGTGAAGATATTTGCTGTTGTTTAAAGTATGAATGTCAAAGTCTTAATTACTCCTTCTTGTATTTTGCTCCTGATAAAGGGCAATCAATTTTTATATATTTCATTCTTCATGGAATAATGGATTTGCTGTTATATTGTTTGCAACCTTGTTGTCACAATATAAAGAACAAGTTTTCTTACTTATACTTCTAGATCTTCTAATAACCCCAAAACCAGATGATCTCACATGTTGTCTTTGCCATGGCTCTGTATTCGATTCTGCTGAAGAAAGGTATACTATTGATTGTTTCTTTGTTTTCTAAGAAATAAGAGGTCCCCGTACTTGATACAAAAACCTGTAGTGATTTCTTCGTTATCGGACATGTGGCCTTGTCTGAGTCCAGTGAGCTGTGATATCCAAACCTGTTCCTCGAGGAAGAGACTCCTAAACCAAGGCAACCTTCTAAGTATTTCAGAACCTTTATCGTTGCATCCATGTCATATCGTTTAGGTCTATGCATGAACTGATAAGAATGTGAATTACACAACTGGTGTCTGACGAGTCATGGTGAGGTAGATCAATCCCCACAAGTCTTTGATAGTTTGAGGGGTCTTCAGAGGTGGATAATCTTCAGAGGACGATATCCCATTGTCATGTTCTTGATAGTCATTTGGTGTTTTGTTCTATTGGAATAATACTTGGCTTGCATCCTAATTGCCTGAATCAAAATGAGTTCCAAGACATATTTCTGTTCATTGAGAGATATTCTTATCGGGGATCTTATAATTTCAATGCACAAGAAATATTTTGGCTCTCTAGATTTTTTTCGAAAGTTGTTTGTGAGATGCTCTTTCAGATTTGGTGTCTACTTCATCATTTCCTATAATAGAATGTCATCGTGTCATGATTAGAGCAATGAAAGTTTTACTTTGTGCTAGGTAAACAATGCATAGTCATGTTTGGACAAACAAATCTTATGCCAGTGGGAGCTTAGCTGAATTTCACATTCCATTGTCAAGATACTTGTTTTAGTTCCATATGGGGATTTTCATAGTGACATATTGTTCTTCCCCTGTCTACGAATTCTGGGAAGAAAGTTCCTCATGAAGTCACCATGAGAAAGGCATTATGAACATCCATTTGATGGAGAGGCCAATCACGACAAAGCCACTATAAGGAAAGCATGACAGAACCATTGTAAGAAAACACAAACATGCATGTATGGCTATAGGTAGAAAGTCTCCTGATAATCAAATCCTTCACGTTGAGTGAATCTCTTGGCTACCAATCGGGCTTTGTAATGTTAATGGAGCCATCACCACGATGCTTGATTTTGTAGACCCATTTGCAACCAATGGTTTTTTCTGAGAGGGACAAGGCATTGATCCCAGTATGGTTATGAGTCAAAGCATAAGTTCATCAGCCATTGCTTGACACAAGTGAATGTTGAATAGCATATGGTAACTAGTGGGTTCTCGATCGCCGGAGATGTACTGATACAGCTTTGTGTATAGGAGAGAGAAATCATACCTCACATAATTGGAGATAGATATAGTGTACCTAAAGAATAGAAATGGTGGGACACTCATAGTCTATTGTCCAAATCGGTGGTTGAGTCTGCCGAGTATTGTGGCTTGTAGGAATAATTGGAACTGGATCGGGAATCTTGGTGCGGAAATAATATGGGGATCTATAAGTATTCTGCTGGAGGATCATCAATAGATTTGTGTTAAATTATAGAGTGTTGGTTGAGAAATTAAATGAGCAAGTTTCAAGTGAAAAAAGGATCTTAGAGCTCAGCTTCAAGAAATAGCTTGGGTGATGAGATGAAGTAGTATCTTTGGTGGCAAATGGAAATATGTCTTCATGAACACAATATCTTTTGGAGATCAAGAACTTGTCTTCAACAATCATACAACATGTAACCCTTCTAGAGGATGGCTCCTATAAAAATACAATGGTGGCCCAGGTGCCAAACTTGTCATGTGAGCCATGTGGCAGCAAAACAAAGACAGCCTAATACTCAATGTGTCAAGAGTTGGCTGTCTCTTGAATAATACCTCATAAGTCTTTTATGAAGAACTTTGGTTGCATGCGATTGATTAGGTATGTGGCTGTGATCACATTTCACCCTAAAAGAATGCGTATATGGCTTGGTATCTAAGGGCAGAGCTACTTCTAGGAGATGACAGTGTTTTCTTTCGACAATCCCATTTTGTTGTGGAGTATATATGCAAGAACTTTCATGCATGTGCCAAGTTGAAAAAAAAGATTTACAACTATGATTAAAAAATCTTTCACATTGTCGATTCTAACCCTTTGGACGGAAGTAAGAAATTGGGTGGTGACCATGGATAAAAAGTTTTTATGTAGGTAAATGTTTGGTTTTGGATTGCATGAGGAATGTCCATGTACCTCGGAAAAAGTCATCAACAATTGCGAGGAAAAATATGGATCCATCATGATTTGGGTGATATGGCCCCAAATATGAATATGGATCAAGGCAAAAGGTTGAGTTATAGTGGAAGTGCTATGTGGGAAAGTATTCGGGCTTGTTTAGCTAATGGACATATAGGACACTGAGGTTGAGGATGTTGCACTGTGACCTAATTTTTGATGAAAAGTAAAAGAAGTTTTATTAATCATTGTATTACAATTGAAAATTTTATTGGTTGTAATACAAGTATTGAAAAACATTAGAAGACTCAGCAGGTGCCTATAGTATAGATCTCTTTTGACTTTACCCAAGCACATTAGTTTCCCAGTCAAGGGTCTTGAAATTCACATTTGTTAGGACAAAATTTTACAATGCAACTACTGTCTCCACAGATTTGGATACTGAGATGAGGTTAAAATGGAATGCAGGGACATATAGCACATTCTTAAGGGAAATTTTCAGATAATTAGACGGTCCCTATATGAGTGGTTGGTGTTATGTTCCGTTTGCATACGAATGAAAGTGGATAAGGTAGTGGAAATAACGGTAAAAAATTTTGGGTTACAAATTAAGTGATCACTAGCCTCTGAATCAAAATCCACATATCGTTGTTTAATTCAAGTAGTAAGAAGTGCTGTGTAATGTGTGTACAGCGGTCGGGATATTATTTAGCATCTAGAGCAACTGTTTATTGATCTAGGTTGAGAGTGGGTGTTGGTTGTTTCCAAGGAAGAGAATCATTTGGAAAGAAGAGGAATTAACATTTTGTCATTGGTGTTGGAATTAGGACAACCATGCAATCCAACAATGTTCTCGATCATGGTTTCTTTTCTTGCGTATTCACATATGATCGCCTCTATTGGATCTTGAATTTCTATACCCATTTGACTCGTTTCCAGACCATTTGACTAAGAGTTTGACCTGATTGACTAGCCTATTGACCTGTTTGACCATTCTATGATGTGGCATGATTTAAGTCTTAGATGCGTTTTTAACACGATTAGCTTCTGGTTGTTAGATTAAGAGATTGAATCTGGGCTCTTCATCTCTTCATATAATTAAAGCCTTTTCCACCCTCATTTTTCCTAGCCGCAAATTCTCTCCATTCTCTTTCACACTTGCAAGAGCCATTGGATCTGTTGATGGCCGATTGAGTTCAACTGGCATTGCTCTCATCTTGCACCGCCAGTTGAAAACTCCAGCGGAGAGGTGGTGCGGACTGGCCAGGATTGTGTTTCTGAAAGCTAAAAAGCTTGTTCAAACCGAGCAAAAAATGTGACATCTGTCGCGATCTCGAATTCTTTGATACTGTGGGAGCATTTCTATTGGCCCTTTAAGTGTTTCCTCGGCAGCTTCCAACTCATTCCAAACAGTTGAGCCGATTGAAATAGGTTTGATCGAGTTGTTTCCCTGTTTGAGTTCGATGAGCGATGTCGAGAGTGAATGTTTTGGTGAGATCATGCTTCCCATACATCTCCTTGATGTTAGCCAGATCTCGATGGCCATTTCTATCAATGGGAGCCCTGCCGCCATCTCTGTTGAATGGTAGTTGCTAATCCATGATCGAACCAACATATCACATTGGCTCTAGTGGCGTTGAAGATGTGTTGTGGTGGCGACTGGAAGGCTCCATTGAGGAAAGGGTCTCTATCTTTTGTGATGAGGGCTCATTGAAAATCACAAGACCAGGAGGAATAGTTATCGGAACCTGTGAGGGTTTGTTTGATGAGGACCAATTTTGGTCCATCGAAGACTAGTGAGAAGATCACATTGCCTGGTTCAGGGTGACTGTTGCTAGTGGTTGGTACAATGCAAAAAGGATACGGGTAGGGATTCATATTTGATCCAAACCCGATTGAGGAAAAAAATCCGAGTTATAACTCGGTATTCCAAATGAGGTTGATTAGGCCTTGAATCGGTAAAAGAATATAGGTTATAACTTGGCATTCCACATGGGTAAAGGACTAGGTCAGGCTTGGTTTGAGTTGTGTGGGTTGTAGCAGGCCTAGATTGAGTGTTTGGGCTTGAGTTGCATGGGTTGTTGTATTGGTTGGTTGTTTGGGTTTTCTGTATTTGTTGGGTTGATTTCCATTTTGGATTTCTAATGGAGTGTTTTTTGTTAGTTTTCAGGGACACAAGGAGAGGCTGAGTTGATTGGCTCTAACTGAGTATCTGTCTAGTTTCAGGAACAGAATGACAGACTAGGCTCATTTATAAGCGGAAGCTTTTAGCAATGTTTTGCTACCATGTAAGGAATCGAGAAAGAGAGGCAAGAGAAGTAATTCAAGACAATGATACTATCAGAGTATGCCAAAGAGAAAGATTTTCTGTGTATTTTCTATATTGTGTTGTAAGCTTGTACAATGGCTAATTTATACAATTTCTGTAAATGTAGAATAGGAAAATAATAAATACAAATCTTTGTAATTATCATCAATCACATAAATTAAGGTGATTGATTGAAGCCCTATCATTTCTAGATCTCGGCCAGCAGAGATCAAGGGAAAGCTACAATAAAGATGCATTCCATATTTCGTCATAATCTTTTGGGTTTTTGTATAGTTCACAAATCTTGGGCCAGTTCAAGGTTTTGGTGGCAGGGATCTCCTTCTCCTAGATTGTATTCTTTGATTCTTTTATAAAATTACCACGTTTACCCAAAAAAATAAGTGTTCTATGGTCTGCCTTGACTAAAATATGTAATGTGATTCCAATCCAATCGTGTTGTTACATACAATATTCATGATAGTGCTTTATAATTATACTTATATGAAATAATATATTTCTCAACCAAAATAGTTGTAGATGGTCTTACAATTGTTTTAATTCAATACATTTTTTCTGATATCAGTTGTAATTAATTTTTTGATTGCTTTGCCAATATAGATATAAGTTATAATTGGTTTTGTAATTGCTTTGCTTCCATACATTTTGCTGATATTATAGTTGTAATTTGTGTTGCAATTGCTTTGCCCCAATATGTTTTTACCAATAGATAAGGATATTTCTTCATGGTACATATGTATGCCTTCTTGGAAATTAAAATAATGTTCAAACTAAAATCCCTAACCAAAAACAGTAAACAATAAAAATAACAGAAAATTAGTTATCTTACCATTCAATTTTACTTGAGGAAAATAATTTAATAGATTATTTTGTCCTAGATGCTATCATGTATAAACTATTGCTAGGACTCAGGATAATTAATAAATATTTGGAGGTAAATCTAATGCCATGTTCGTCATTTGTTATTGCCAATTGTATTACTTCATTTTTGTTTTCATATAAAAAAACAATAATGCTAGGTCCACAACCTTCTCTCACAATTTCCGAAGTGACAACTTGTCATTGGTTGGCTCTCAAATAGGTAGGTAGGACCCATACTAGCAGGCGAGACCCATTTTGTGAGCTAACTAATGATAAGCTACCACGTCGGAGGTTGTGAGATTTGATTATGGACCTAGCATTACTTATAACAAAAAGTAAGAGACAATAACAAAAATGGCCCATTAAAAAAAAATTGATTTATCCTGGCTCAATCGCTTTGATGGTGTTGAAAGTAACAAGCACCCACAATATATAAATAATGTCTTTAACAACCCCACATAAACCTTAATGGTTGCTTCATGGAAAATCATGACATTCAGTTACATCCCCCTCCTTATAAATATATACACTCAAGTCTAGTGTCGATTGTTGCAGACAGTAAAATCTACAGTTACGGAAAGGACAGATCTTGTGAGGTTGAGGCCACTAACGATCTTCTAGATATAAAGAAGTAATCACGATGCTCATAGGGGACACGGTGTGGTTTCTACCATAAACACTCCAACGCTCAAGTCAACGAGGCTTGAAGGGTAATTCAGTGAGGGCTAAGGGAGGAAGGGTTAGTAGAATCTCGTCAAAGACTAGGACTATGGGGAAGGTAGCGATGGTTTTTGAAAGTAAGAATTTTTAAGAGCAAGTAGATGATATTGAGATTGAATCTCTAATGAGAGGTCAGGTCTCTATTTATATAGGTAGCTCAAGTAGCTTGAGTTATAGTAGAACTCTGAGTTCATAATGATGGAGTTTGAGTAAACAAGAAAGTCCTAATTTACTTGCCTTAGTAGTAGTAAGAATTATAATTCATGTAAGATTCGAGATCTTGGATGAAAAAGGTTGAAGGTGAAACTCTTAAGCGAATTAGGATATTAGTAGGACTCTAAGTCATTTGGAGTAGTCATGGGCTGATGGGCCTGATCCCAAGTGGGCTTGTAAGAAGGCCCAACTTGTTGAGTAGCCTTAGTCGGGGAACGATCCATGTCGTTTAAATAACCCATTTCGAGGAATGGGCCGACTTGTTCAATGGATCTTGGTGTGGGCCCAATCGGGATTGGGCGATGGCATTGACCCATACAGTAGACGTTTTGTATCTGGGCCTGAAAAGGCCTATTACTATTTTTGGCCCATACCAGTGACCACTTCTTTCTACACTAAAATTTTGTAAGTAAAATATGAGTAGCTCTTCAGAGATGAGCGAGCCAGAGAAAGGAGAGATGAGAAGAAAGGAGAGTAAGAATAGTATAGCAATAATTTTAAGATATGCTAATTGGACAGATATTTTGTTAATGATGTTGGGAACTGTTGGAGCTATTGTAGATGGCATGTCTACAAACTGTTTACTTGTCTTTGCCAACCGCATAATGAACAGTTTGGGATATGGTAATACCCAAAATCGTTATAGCTTCATGGACGAAGTCGGAAAGGTTAGCCGTCAACACACTTATCTCTTACTCACTCTTTTCTTTTTTTGTTTCAACTAACTCTTTCTCACCCACGTTTATTTATTTATTTTTTTGATCTTGTAATAGTGCAGCTTATATTTTGTGTACTTGGGTTTAGCAGTCATGGTGGTGGCTTTTATGGGTAATTTTTAAAAATTTTATTTGTTTTTTCTTTTTTTGGACCTTTGATTTATTTTGCTTTTTGAGGATAAGGACATGTTTGGACATTTAAAGCTAATTAGATCAAGAGGCCTTTGTGTTCCAAAGAGCATTGAAGAACTCAAGTTGGTAAAAAGGAGACAATAACAGTCGTAGTAATAATTCTTTAAGTAGAATCATACTAACATTATATAACGATACGTAGATATATAGTATTTGTAATCATTTTGTAAAATTCATTAAATAAATTAAACGTTTTATTTAAGCTCTTTATTTTCAATCATATTCAATACTTAGTGACATCTAAAAATAATTATGAAAAATGATAGCTATCCTAAAATTGATAAAGAATATCTATAGAAAAAAAAACTTCCCATAGAACTTTTGTTAATTATAAGTAAACATAGTTGGAAGTTAGCATTAATGAGTAATTATAAACCTCCACTCTTAATTATTAGAATCCTCTTTATATATCCTGTACTTAATATAATTTTATTCACATAGCATATTTTTCTAAATAAATTAATAGCAATGCTTTTAACAACACAAGATCATAACCTTTTCAACAATATTTGAAGTTTATAGAATATACTTTGCACTGCCTCTCATACAGAAATTGGAGGTAGCAGTAGCTGACTCTTTGGATTCAAGGTGAATGCAAATAATCATTTATGCAGAAACAAACACTCAAGTCTAAATACACAAGATCTTCGCAGCCTTGCAATTTAGTAATTCAGTAGATTTCCCCTATCAAAGAACTCTTCGACGACATATAAGTACTTAAATATTTGGGGAAAAAAAAGTGACATCTATTAGGCTCTCTTGATCATTAGCAATGATTTAGAGCATAGCCTGAAATTTCCAGATCAAGTTTCCCTCAAGCAATTTCACACTACGCATAACAAAGCTATATATAGGAGTTTATACTAAATATATTCGACTAAACAGCTTGAATATATGTTACTAACATACTACAGTAGACACAGTTAAACACACTTTCTGCCATTTCCAGGATCAGGTTGCTTTTATTCTAAGATGAAATAGCTACTATTGAGCTTTAGTATGGAGTTAAGCTTAAAAGATAAGAGACTGGCTAAACTGAGGAAAAGAGAGCACCAAGGAGAAAATGAGATTATATTTCTTACCCTAATTAATTGTTTGTAAACGGGGCAGTCTTAAGAATATTTGTGACCCTAGACAATAGTTACTTTAGGGCTCTTTTAATAATATAAGCATATATTAAAAAATTATTTCAAATTTATTTTTCTAACGTTTTGAAATGCAAAATCATTAATTAAATTTTTATATTCAAGTTTAGAAATTAAATCTTTTTTAATTGATAATATAGTCAAATTACCTAATCTTTCTTGTGAGGGCGAGAGGTGGACGGCAAGCTACTGAGGTTAGGTAAGTGAGGGTTTTTGGAGAGGGGGTTGAGGGGACGAAGATGATGGTGTCGGGGAAGGTCAACGACAGTGGATACATGTTGGAAATGGTTGTCGCACGTGGTGAAGAATGAAAATGGGTTGCGAAAATCAACAAAAATCGGCCAAATTGGGGGTTGTCAAGGTTGGGAAAACGTTTGGGAAATGATTAAGCGATGAATCCGATCGATTTTGGTGAGAAACTTGACTGGAATCATCACTTTAACGTCGACAGCGACATTATGGCTGTGTAGAGGGGTGAATATGAAATGCTTTCATCATTTTAGGGATTGAATGTGTGTTTTGAAATTTTAGACATTTAAATAACTAATTTAGTTAATTTGGAGGTGTGAATGGAAAATATGAAACATGATTTTTTTTTTTTTTTTGTAAATTTATGTAAAAAAATTATAATGAATTTGGGCCTTTTTGGCTTTTTGGGATCCTTTGGACTGGTTTAGATAAAAAATTATAAAATTTTTTAGGCCTAATGGTATTTCTATAAATCTATTTAAAAAATCTTAAAATAATTTTGACCCCTTTTTGGGGCATTTCTTTTGGAGGCTCCAGGCAGATGCCTCACCTGCCTACCCCTTGGGCCGATCCTGTTTGTAAAGCAGGTAGGTGAATATATACAAGTGAGTAAAATACGGAAGAGAATAAATTATGTTCTCAGATAAAGCATCAAACACTTTGAATACTATCAAACTATGGATCACAGAGTCTTGAACCTTCATGCTTGAATTTAGTAATATGAGAAGCAAGCTTCAATATTTCATCATCAACCTCAAAACTTTCACAATATCTTACGCCTAGAAACTCAAGATTATGTGCAATATGGTTATTAGGTTTTCACGTCAATCAACGCCTACCTTATATCCAAGTACTTAATCACTGGAAGTAAAGTGAGAATTGCAAATTAATGTAACCTCTTTCACGGTGGAAGTTCCATGACCACTCAGTAATTTGAAGTGATCATAAAGAAAAAATGCAATGAAAACATTTTAAGAACACCTCTCAAGTCAAATGAGATTAATAGACCAACTGCCCTAGGTCTTTTTACCCATTTTACACTGCTCATACCCTGTATAAGTCGTACCTCATACAAAGAGTGAATAACATTTTCCCACCTAAAGTTTGGCATAACTACATTTTCCCACCCATAAACTTTGAAAAAAACATTTTCTCGCCCATCTTTAAAATTCAGACCTTAGTTTTAACAGTGAAAGATTATTCTCGTCAGTTCATGCAAATGTTATTAACTTACTATAGGGTCAATATCAGTTACACCCTTAAAATACAAATAGAAAATTGACAATTGCATTCACGGCTTCACCAACTTGGAAATTAGCCATTTAAACCTTTGTCTTCAATTTCTATAACTATAATGGAGGTTTCACTTTTAAAGTATGCATATTTCTAATAAAACTTAAAATGGTATATATTTATTTTTAAAAATTATAATAATATCTGTCAATTAAATATTTATAAAACTACAAAATAATATTTCATTAAAATTGTATATATTTTATGAAAGTATATAAAAATATAATTTCCAAAAAAAAAAAAAAAGGGAAAAAATTTAAGAAAGAAGAAAAATCAGAAAATAAAAAATTTTGAAATTTTGAAAAAAAATTAAAAAACTGCAAAAAAATAGTGTTGGAATGGAATAAAATTTGCGATTTTTAGACGAAAATGCCTATAGTACTATATTATACACACACACATATATGCTAGACAATAAAATTTCTTGAAAATATATTAGGTAAAATAACCTAATAATTTAAAATATTTCATAAAATATTTAAATTGAAATAGCATATTCTATATATAACTAAATTTAATTTAATTTGATAATATAAAACTTATTATTTTATTTAAAAAAATTTATAAACTTCAAAACCAGTCAACACCGATCAAAGTCGTTGGACGATGATGTTCTTTCACCCTTCCGGCATCAATGGCAACAATTGAAGAGTTTAAATTTAATAATATAAAATTTATTATTCTATTTAAAAAAAGTTTTAAAAAATTTATAAACTTCAAAACCGGTCAACATTGATCAAAGTCGTTGGAAGATGACGTTCTTTCACTCTTCCAACATCAACGCCAGCGATTGAAGAGTCAATGACCATCGATCTGGCGATCTAGGCAAACATCGGCCACCAAAGACCGACTTATTGACATCACTTGCGATGGTTGTATCTTTTGTCACTGCACTTGACATCAATACGCTAGTCTTCGATGACCAATGTCTGCTTAGATCACTAGATCAACAGCCGTAGACTTTTCACTATATATTGTCATTCACTCTCATACAAACTATTAGTTTTATCTGTTACCAAAAGATGAAATTTCATCATAGACATTATGGATAAAACTGGAGATCCAAAAGAACATTTAAATCTCTTAATAAATGATGATTTTTTTCTCCTAGACTGTTAAGCAAACTAAATAAGATGAAATAGAAATTGTTAACAAACTTTGAGACCTGTTTTTTTTAAATAAAAAAATAATAATAATAACCCAAGCAAGCTTGATAATCATCATTGAAGGCTAGATCATAATGCAAAAAAATTAGAGACTCGATTATATTAAACATGTACGACAATTGATTTTATTAATCTATTTACTTATGCTTTATTTTATCTATATATAAAATCGTAATAAATTTCTAATTTTTTGTTTTATATTAAGAAAATCAGGAAATCGCGAAGCAGCTAGGTGACGACAATGACGATTGGTGACCAATCCAAGTTCAGGATGATGGAGGTTTTGATGTAGAGATGAAGGTAATGCTGATGGTGGTGTCAAATGGGATGGTTGGTGTTGGAAGTTGCCAGAATCAGGGAGAAAGACATTTGGTTTTCATGTCTTAGACAGGTGGCAACGACGACGTAAGATCAATGGTCAACCAGAGTTCGAGATGATGTGGGTTTTAATGTGGAGATGAAGGTGATGCTGATGGTGGTGTGATAGGATACTATTTATGTTTTATATGAGAAAACAGAACATCCAAGAAGAAAGTCGTAGTAATAATTCTTTAAGTAGAATCATACTAACATAATAACGATACGTAGATATATAGTATTTGTAATCATTTTGTAAAATTCATTAAATAAATTAAACGTTTTATTTAAGCTTTATTTTCAATCATATTCAATACTTAGTGACATCTAAAAATAATTATGAAAAATGATAGCTATCCTAAAATTGATAAAGAATATCTATAGAAAAAAAAACTTCCCATAGAACTTTTGTTAATTATAAGTAACATAGTTGGAATTAGCATTAATGAGTAATTATAAACCTCCACTCTTATATTAGAATCCTCTATATATCCTGTACTTAATATAATTTTATTCACATAGCATATTTTTCTAAATAAATTAATAGCAATGCTTTTAACAACACAAGATCATAACTTTTCAACAATATTAGAGTTATTAGAATATACTTTGCACTGCCTCTCATACAGAAATTGGAGGTAGCAGTAGCTGACTCTTGGATTCAAGGTGAATGCAAATAATCATTTATGAGAAACAAACACTCAAGTCTAAATACACAAGATCTTCGCAGCCTTGCAATTTAGTAATCAGTAGATTTCCCTATCAAAGAACTCTTCGACGCATATAAGTACTTAAATATTTGGGGAAAAAAAAGTGACATCTATTAGGCTTCTGATCATTAGCAATGATTTAGAGCATAGCCTGAAATTTCCAGATCAAGTTTCCCTCAAGCAATTTCACACTACGCATAACAAAGCTATATATAGGAGTTATACTAATATATTCGACTAAACAGCTTGAATATATGTACTAACATACTACAGTAGACACAGTTAAACACACTTTCTGCCATTTCCAGGATCAGGTTGCTTTTATTCTAAGATGAAATAGCTACTATGAGCTTTAGTATGGAGTTAAGCTTAAAAGATAAGAGACTGGCTAAACTGAGGAAAAGAGAGCACCAGGAGAAAATGAGATTATATTTCTTACCCTAATTAATTGTTTGTAAATGGGCAGTCTAGAAATTTGTGACCTAGACAATAGTTATTTAGGGCTCTTTTATAATATAAGCATATTTAAAAAATTATTTCAAAATTATTTTTCTAACGTTTTGAAATGCAAATCTTAATTAAATTATATTCAAGTTTGAAAATTAAATCTTTTTAATTGAAATATAGTCAAATTACCTAATCTTTCTTGTGAGGGCGAGAGGTGGACGAAGCTACGGGTTAGGTAAGTGAGGGTTTTGGAGAGGGGGTTGAGGGGACGAAGATGATGGTGTCGGGGAAGGTCAACGACAGTGGATACATGTTGGAAATGGTTGTCGCACGTGGTGAAGAATGAAAATGGGTTGCGAAAACACAAAAATCGCCAAATTGGGGGTTGTCAAGGTTGGGAAAACGTTTGGGAATGATTAAGCGATGAATCCGATCGATTTTGGTGAGAAACTTGATGGAATCATCACTTTAACGTCGACAGCGACATTGGCTGTGTAGAGGGGTGAATATGAAATGCTTTCATCATTTTAGGGATTGAATGTTGTTTGAAATTTAGACATTTAAATAACTAATTTAGTTAATTTGGAGGTGTGAATGGAAAATATGAAACATGTTTTTTTTTTTTTTTTTTGTAAATTTATGTAAAAAAATTATAATGAATTTGGGCTTTTGGCTTTTTGGGATCCTTTGGACGGTTTAGATAAAAAATTATAAAATTTTTTAGGCCTAATGGTATTCTATAAATCTATTAAAAAATCTTAAAATAATTTGTGTTTTTTCTTTTTATGGATCTTTGATTTAATTTGCTTTTTGAGGATAAGGGCATGTTTGGACACTTAAAGCTAATTAGATCAAGAGTCTCTTTGTGCTCCAAAGAGCATTGAAGAACTCAAGTTGGTAAAAAGGAGACAATAACTGTCATAAGGAAACGAGGTCATTTTATGGAACCCTAGAATGCCCAAATTTAATTTGAGTAAACTACTCATTTCAATGCTATAAAACAAAAACCCTCGTATAAATTTAAGTAAAGAAAATGGCTCTGAGACTAATGAATATATATAATTTGTTCTCACAGAAGGTTATTGTTGGAGCAAAACCAGCGAGCGGCAGGTGCTGAAGATCCGCTACAAGTATTTGGAAGCTGTTCTGAGACAAGAAGTCGGATTTTTTGATTCACAAGAAGCAACAACTTCGGAAATCATTAACAGCATATCAAAAGATACGTCTCTCATACAAGAAGTTCTCAGTGAAAAGGTAAATATTTTGTAATAGGAAAAGGATCTTAAGCACCTTTTCTTGACGACCCAAGAACGTGATATGACTCATGCACTCTATAAGAAATAAACATTTGATTGCAATCAATTGAATTCATGAGTTTGATTTCCAGATTTTCTGTGAAAATCAAATGGATTCATCGGGCCTAGTTCTATGTTCATCTTCTTCTGTTCTTCCATTTAATGGTTTAAGATATCTGAGTCCTTAATTATTTTGAAACGTTTTCTTTTATGTTTTGCAGGTGCCCATGTTTCTTATGCACGCTTCTGTGTTCATCTCAGGACTTGCATTCTCCACATACTTTTCATGGAGGTTGTCTATAGTAGCCTTTCCAACGCTACTTCTCCTGATAATTCCTGGAATGATTTATGGAAAATACCTTCTTTATCTGTCGAAGAAAGCCTACAAGGAGTATGGCATAGCAAATAGCATTGTAGAGCAGGCTCTAAGCTCGATTAAGACTGTGTATTCATTCACGGCTGAGAGGAGAATCGTTGATAGATATTCAGATATATTGGATAGAACAACGAAACTGGGAATTAAACAAGGCATAGCAAAAGGTTTGGCTGTGGGGAGCACAGGGCTTTCTTTTGCAATATGGGCTTTCCTTGCTTGGTATGGAAGTCGTTTGGTGATGTACAAAGGAGAAAGCGGCGGAAGGATCTATGCAGCTGGCATTTCCTTCGTACTGAGTGGACTGTATGTGCTTAACTTTCGTTATATATATAAATCAATCTTTCTAATCAGTAGATTCTAATTATATATAAATACAGATTGCTCGTATGTAAATATAATGAGATTCGGTATAAAAGCCATCTTTATATATTGATGAATCTTAAAGTAGCTAGATTTTTCTAAATGATTTTATCAATAAACAATATAGATGCTTCATAAAATACTCATCTTCATCATCATCTTATTAAAGCTTTCTTCCTCTTTAATTTACAATTACATGCCATTGAAGCCTTACTACAACTATACTTCACTATTTAATTATATAACTAGCTTTTCAGCCTTGTAATCATTTATATATGGATTCATAATTGAAACCTTCATCTTTTATAAATCGTGAAAAGAAGAACAAATACTGGTATCTAGGACTTGAGGATGGGACCTCCATGCTTAATCCCCTAGCTAGCTTGAAATTCATTTATTGGGTGCCTCTGTTTGAGGTTTAGTTTTTAATCCTGTAGTATATTTAAATACACTTTGTTGTAGAAAGGTTCTTCCACCAATTAACATATACAAGTTCCATGTTCCTTTAAGCAAAGATCTAAGCTTCTTCTACAAACTCCTAAAGGTTTAGTTCATATGCTCTTATAAATTCATTGCTCTATGAGTCATATTCTGTACTTTGAAGAGATGGAAACTAGCTATATTATTTGATATAACGTTTTTCCCTTCAGCCAAAAATATCGAGTCTCTGGATTCTCATAAAAAGCAAGTATTTTGAACCTTATTTTGCCATGAAATGTGTCACTTTAAAGGAGAGACTTTATTAAATATTATTTTTCTTAGAAGGAAATTAATGGCATTTAGTTAAGCAAGAGGAAAGAAGAGATTGAAATTGGAGTCATCATTTATGCTGCATTTGCGAATATCTTTAGTTATTGTAGTCAAAAGCATTAATTATTTGGTGCAATTTTTAACTTAAAAAGCTTGATTTGAATTTTCAACCCTTTCTCTCCTTTGATCCAACGGTACAAAGTATTGATGTAATACTTTTTGAATAAAAGAGACGTTGATTTATTTTTGTAAAAAAGAAATTGATGTGTATTTATTCTAAAAAAGAAGGTGAATATGATGCATGCAGATCCCTTGGAATGGCACTTCCTGAAGTAAAGTACTTCACAGAAGCTTCAGTTGCAGCAACAAGAATATTCAACAGGATAGACAGAATTCCTGAAATTGATGGTGAAGACACAAAAGGACTTGTATTGGAACAAATTCAAGGAGAAATAGAATTTGAGCATGTAAAATTCACCTACCCTTCTCGTCCTGACTCAATTGTACTGAAAGATTACAGTCTCAAAGTTGAAGCAGGCAAAACTGTAGCTCTTGTTGGGGCAAGTGGAAGTGGAAAATCAACTGCAATTGCACTTGTGCAGCGCTTTTATGATGCAGATGATGGAATTGTGAAGATTGACGGTGTAGATATCAGAAAACTGCAGTTGAAATGGGTTAGAGGGAAGATGGGTCTAGTTAGTCAAGAACATGCGTTGTTTGGGACTTCAATAAAGGAAAATATTATGTTTGGGAAGCTTGATGCCACCATGGATGAAATCATTGCTTCAGCCATGGCTGCAAATGCTCATAATTTCATAAGACAACTTCCAGAAGGTTATGAAACAAAGGTAAGTGGCTCTTAAATTTCATCATGAGTAAGTTGAAGAAAATTTAGTCTTCACTAATTAAGATAATCAGCTGGTGTAATAGGTTGGTGAACGTGGAGCACTTTTATCAGGTGGACAAAAGCAGCGAATTGCTATTGCTAGAGCCATCATTAAGAACCCTGTGATTCTCCTACTTGATGAAGCAACAAGTGCTCTTGACTCTGAATCAGAAAAATTGGTGCAAAATGCCCTTGATCAAGCCTCTATGGGAAGAACCACACTGGTAAATTTGACTAATTTAACTGATATTGGCTACTATATATTACAATAAATAGGTCATTTATAATGTTTGTATACAGATTATGCAATTGCATCATTTTTCTTTTTAACAATTGTTTGATATGTCAGGTAGTAGCACACAAGCTTTCAACAGTGAGGAATGCAGATCTTATAGCAGTCGTAAGTAACGGTTGCATCGTCGAAATAGGCTCACCCAGTGAACTCATCAACAGAACAAATGGCCACTATGCAAAAATGGCAAAAATGCAGAGACAATTCAGCTGTGACGACCAAGAACCAAACCCAGAAACGCATTACTCATCAGCGGCAAGAAGTAGTGGTGGCCGGCTTAGTACATCAAAATCGAGCCCGGCTGTGTTTGCTTCACCACTATCCGTTATTGATAGCCCACAGCCGGTAACTCACGCGCCACCGTCCTTCTCTAGGCTTCTCTCTTTAAATGCGCCTGAATGGAAGCAAGGTCTTGCTGGAAGCCTCTCAGCTGTAGCCTTTGGCTCAGTGCAGCCTATTTATGCCCTAACCATCGGTGGCATGATTTCAGCTTTCTTCGCAAAAACCCACCAGGAAATGCAGGCTCGAATTCGTACATATTCCTTAATTTTCTCTTCTCTTACCTTGATTTCTCTTGTTTTGAATCTTGTGCAACATTACAATTTTGCTTATATGGGTGAACGGCTAACGAAGAGAATCAGGATAAGAATGCTTGAAAAGATTCTGACATTCGAAGCCGCTTGGTTTGATGAAGAGCAAAATTCCAGTGGAGCTTTGTGTTCGAGATTGAGTAATGAGGCTTCTATGGTCAAGTCCCTGGTTGCAGACAGAGTATCCTTATTGGTTCAAACTACTTCTGCCGTTACCATTGCGATGATTTTGGGGTTAGTTGTGGCTTGGAAATTAGCAATAGTTATGATTGCGGTCCAACCTCTCACGATTCTGTGTTTTTATACTCGAAAAGTATTGCTCTCAAGCGTTTCAACCAATTTTGTGAAGGCACAAAATCACAGTACTCAAATTGCTGTGGAAGCAGTGATTAATCATAGAATTGTGACTTCATACGGAAGTTTGGGAAAGGTTCTTCAACTTTTTGATGAGGCTCAAGAGGAACCCAGAAAGGAGGCAACGAAAAAATCATGGCTTGCTGGAATTGGTATGGGGTCTGCTCAATGCCTAACTTTCATGTCATGGGCTCTGGATTTCTGGTATGGTGGTACTTTGGTGGAAAAGGGAGAGATTTCAGCAGGGGATGTGTTTAAGACATTTTTCATATTAGTAAGCACTGGAAAGGTTATAGCTGATGCAGGAAGCATGACTTCTGATATAGCCAAGGGCTCAACCGCAATTGCATCCGTATTCAACATTCTTGATCGCCAATCTCTCATTCCAGGCTCTTCACATGTAAGTAACATACACTTTATCCAATTTTACTCTTTCAATTGAAATGGTAGCCTCAAGTATTACTTTGATAGATGGGTTTGTAAATTTTATCAGGCAGGGGAAGGGTCAAGTGGAAGCAAGTTAGAAAAAATGGCAGGGAAGATAGAGATGAAAAGGGTTGATTTTGCATACCCAAACAGGCCAGAGAACCTTGTGTTGCGACAATTTTCCTTGGAGGTGAAACCAGGAACAAGTGTTGGACTCGTAGGAAGAAGTGGGTGTGGAAAATCAACCGTTATTGGATTGATTCAAAGATTTTATGATGTTGAGAGGGGGTCAGTGAAAATAGATGGGGTAGATGTAAGGGAGCTAGACGTTCAATGGTATAGAAGATACACGGCGGTTGTCAGCCAAGAGCCAGTGATATATTCAGGCAGCATTCGGGATAACATCATGTTTGGGAAGCTTGATGCTTCAGAAAATGAGGTGGCGGAAGCTGCTAGGGCTGCAAATGCTCATGAATTCATTTCGTAAGTATGCTATGCAAGCTTTTAGTGTTTGAAAATTAACCTAATCTGATTGTTTTTGAGCTAATTTTTTACTACATCATGTTATTTTGTTGTAGATCACTAAAAGATGGGTATGAAACTGAATGCGGTGAAAGAGGAGTTCAATTATCAGGAGGGCAGAAACAAAGAATAGCAATTGCAAGAGCTATAATCAGGAACCCAACAATACTGCTACTAGATGAGGCAACCAGTGCTCTGGATGTGCAATCTGAGCAGGTTGTGCAAGAAGCGTTGGACCGAATTATGGTGGGAAGGACAACAATTGTGGTAGCTCATCGACTCAACACCATAAAAAAGCTTGATTCCATTGCCTTGGTTGCAGATGGGAAGGTAGTGGAACGAGGAACCTATGCTCAACTCAAACACATGCGGGGTGCCTTCTTTAACCTCGCCAGCCTTCAATCATAGAGATACAAAAATGGCAAATGGGGAGAGCTTGTTGTTGAATTTATGTCCTATATATGCCAGACTATATTCCAAACCTCCCAGTTAAAAAACCTGTATAGTGTTAAATATATCAGTGTAATTACACTAAGAGTTGTGATGAGCAGACTGGACGGTTGTTAATCAGTACTAAGCTTCAATCTTTCATAACCCATTTGTCAATGATTTGTTCAATGTTGGAAAATTTCTTAATTATGGGCTAACATGAATTATATTTTGATCTAATCAAACTGGACAAATACATAGTTCAATGAGATATCCTAATAAGCTTATGTGATAATTCCAAAATTTGCCTAATAGATTCATTTTGAATAATCTGGGTTTGACGACTAGTGTAGGTTTGAGGCTATAATAGGCTTTAGGGTTTATTAGGTCTTTGATGGGCAGACCCAATAGACTAATATATAAATTGGTTAGGTCCCATTTTCAAACGCAATCTGAGTAATTTAGTTAACCCATTTGTTAGTCGCATTAAGCGTGCGTTATTGGAAAGAAAGACTTACGCTTTTTGTGACATATAAAAAACTGCCGCTTCTTCTATAAGGTATCCAAGAATGACAAATCATAAATAAATCAGGTTTGTCTTAGACTTTATACTCTTAATTCAATATTTTATAATCCATATGTTCATCTTTTGCCATATTGATAATCATATTGTTTGATTTATTATTGATAGAATGATTTATTAACGTTTTAATAGACAACCCATAACTTGTTACATTAAAAAGGATTTGGTAAAAGAGTAAATGACACATACCCACCCAAGGTTTGATGAAATCCCAGTTGGTACCCATGGTTACATTTATTCCAGATTCTCACCCTTAAAGTGGCGGCAAAATGTTTGATGTAACGGTAAAGGGGTAAATTGGTCATTTTGCATGGACAGCACACGTTAGTAGATCGTCACCTCTAACAGTCCTCCAACGCATGTTAGCAGACAGCATCCCCAACATTTTTCGCCCTTTTTCTGGCAATTCTTCCACCCAAAATCACCTTTGTCACCACCATTTGAACCCTCATCTTCTCTTTTACAAAAAATTACCCTTCAAAACCCCTCATCACTCGTCGATCGCTAGCCATGATAGTTGTGACATGCAATTGGTTTTTGCCGATTTTTAGTTGTTTTGAACAGCGAAAACCCCAACCACCACCACCATTTGACTCCTCACATCCTCCCCTACAAAACCCCTAACCTTCCCAGCCACGACAACTCATCGTTTGTCGTCCACCACTTCACCAGAAAACGATCGATGAACACGAACTCTTGGCTAGCGAACGACAACTAAACGGTTATTGAGGACATAGGGGTTTTATAGAGTTGGAGACGTTGGTTGCAATGGTGGTGTCTAATTGGATTTTTTCCATCGGAATCGACCGAAATCTAGCAAAGAACAGCGAAACCCTAAGCCTAACGACGCTGGCTATTTGAGGGGCCAATGAGTCAGGAACCAGAGGGGTTTTGGACGACAGACTATGGGGAAGGTGATGGAGGTGACTAGGGGGTTTGACGCCATCGAAAACATCCCAGATTAGGCAAAAGTTGAGGGGGTGTGAGTGACCGAGGGTGTTATTGAGATAATTTGAAAATAAAATGGTAAGTTATAATTCTACTAATTTAGGGGTTAAAACTTAATTTTTTTTAATTTAGGGTTAAGGGTATTATGAAAATTGCACCCTCTATACCTTAAAAATTGATAACAGTGTTATTTTAAAGATTGAAATTTAAAATAAATGAAACTAGGGTACCAACCCAGATTTCATCAGAGCTTGGGTGAGAATATATCGTTTACTCTCGGTAAAATGAGAAGGTTTTCATAACAGAGATTGAAAATTTTATTATAACATAGAGAACTGACACAAAGCACCCTTCAGTTCAAAATGAAAACTGAAGCTGACAAGACGCTGAAAGAAACGAAGTACGACTCGAGGTTATCCAAAACATAGATAACCTTTTATTACATAACAAGACACAGGAATTCAGTTTACCAGAAACCACCTAGAAAATCTAGTTGTCAGCCCATTACAAATCTAAATTCCGACAGACACTAAACTGGAAACCAAAAACATAAAACAACACCAGCATAACTGAACTTCAAATAAGCCGACTGTCACCGCGGGCTCCTGATTCCTTCATGGATCAACTTGTGCCACCAGCTAAGAAATTCATATTATAATATTAAAAAAATTAAAAAGTTAATGAAATGATGTTTCATTTATAATCAAAATTAAGCTATATCAAATTAAAGACAACTGTGTTTATGGATAAACTTAAACCTCATAGTAGGTCTCGAGTTTGGCCTTGAGAGAGTTGATCTCCATTCTTAGCTCCTGCAAGGAGGCCCTGGCACTGCCCACACTCAACCCAACGTCAATAATTTCATATGCAACCTTATTTAATTTATATATAGTTGAAAGTGTTTTGAAAATAATGTTAAGATGTAGACATGTAAAAGCATTTCATTATTTGAAAACTTTTTCAAAACAATGTCAAAACTACTATATGTCTGTTCATACATATTATGGGATAATATTTTAATTAGATAAGAGTGAGAAAATCACCCTTCCATATCTCCTTCCTTGCAATCTTCTCTTGTTCTGTTAACTGCAATCTTGACTTTGTTGGCACCAATGCTGCAATTTATGACAATCAAGAGTCAAGTTTATGTATATTTTTATATTTATTTAAGATGATTTTGTAAGAATGATCTAAAACATTTCTTGTTTTCATTTACCTGGCGCTGCCACCTTTGAGCTGATGAAGGTACCTGTCTAACTTAAGGTAATCGACAGGAGATTTGTTCCTGTATCATCGATCAAACCCATTATTAATTGTAGTTTTTTCATTATATATAGAAGAAAATTTGATATTGTTAAACTTACATTTCTTCCTCAATGATAGCTAAATGGTTGAAGGAATCACTAAAGAACACGCTGACGACTTCCTCAACGAAATTAGGATTATCTTCGTTTTCCAGTTGTTCGAGTTGAATGAAATAGTTATCCAGAATTTCCTGCAATAAGAAACATAGAAATCTTCCCTTATTAACTTGGCTTTCGTCATTTTAACTCTTTTATGTGTGCGTCAAAATCATCAAAATTCAAATTTCATGTTCCTAAATAAGACAATAATTATTTTTTCCAAAATAAAAAGCAAATGCATGCATTTAAATCGTATTACAAAATCATTTATGTAACCTTCACATAAACATTAATGTAGTATAAGAATTTCCATGAAAAATATGATAAAGATAATTAATTAATAAAGGTGACAAATTTTATATAATCTATCCATTTTGCTAGGAAGATAAACACTTCCAAAAATCTATTTTTCTTGTACTAAAATGGCTGGCAGGAAAATGAACCAGTGGGGGAGAGAGAGGAACCTCATCGAAGAAGGATTGCCTCATTGCAACAACCTGTTCTTTCAAATCCGCCATTCTGAACGGAATCAAAATAATGTTAGCAACGCTAAAGGAGGAATATCAAAAACTGAAAGTGATTAAAAACAAATGAATATTTCAAAACAATTTCTTCAACTCAAGTTAAGAAGAATTGGAAAAAATTTACTTAGAGAGAAAGTGATTGAAGTTTTGGATGCAAAAATGACAAGCCAAATGGGAGTATATAGAGCCAAGAAGAAAACTAACAAGAGTCAGCCTATGTATGAGCATACCATTCTTCATTCTGAACACTCAGATTACAGTATTGATTATTAGAAATAATCAGTTGTAGACAATATAAACTTGTTACTCATATTACTTTAACGATAGTGGACACGTTGCACCATAATAACCGAGTGATTTGTGATTAAAGGAAACTAATAACTTGATTTAGAATCATATTAAAACTAATAACACGTGGTGAAGTAAGCGGTTGACGCGTAACCGTTAGCATTCTAATACTTTTTTATACGAAAACATTGAAGTATTTCTCTGTAAGTAATGAACTTAGAATTTTAAATCTTTCTCAAAAGAGTCTCAGATTTTATATCTATGACTGTAGATATTGAATTTAATGAATTGGATTCTCTAAAATTTCCATGTTATAGTTAAACAACATACAGGAGATTACCTTTCCAAAACTTAAATCACTCTGTGGATTATACTCTTATATTACTAAATACCACTTACAATTGAAAGTTTTAATACCAGTTGTAGCTTGCTAGTTGTTTTGGAAGATTATGATAAGTAGTGGTATTAGAAATAATAATATTATACGTAATGTTGTAAGAAAGTTGTTATATTAATCATAAAATATAAATTTTAAAAAGAACTACTTCTCTTAGAATTTGGACTTCAATTCTTCAGAAAACGAAGAGTTCATTGAAAGATCAAACTTTTATTTAATATACTAATCCCAATTTTAATATATTGAGTGAGATTTGATTTTAAGACATCTTGTTAATCACAAAATATTTTAAACAACTAACTACTAGTGTATTAATACTTGAGTCATTTCTATTTTCAATTTCTCTACTCGATTAATTATTTTCAGTGATCTAAAAGACTACCTATGTGTTAAATGATTTTCATTTCAATTTGAAGCAAAAACATTGTTAACAAATTAAGAAATTGTGTACAGTGAATATATACTTGCGTACTTCTTAAAGTGTTAATAAAGATAGTCACTGAAACTTTTATCTGATCGATAGTTTCAAGCCTGAGAGATTAGTTGAGATACAAGTAAACTAGTCCGAACACCCGGATCCTAATATATAATATAATATATTATATATATTAGTAGATATATATATATTATATATATATATTATATATAATAATATATATATCATATATATATATATATATTATGATCCGGGTATATAGAGTAAGTGACTTTTTCCTAATCAAATAATAGTTTAATGGCGTTTTCTCACCCACATCCTTCTAAAATATCATTTTACTATCTAAATTTACATTCTGTTTCCGATTCTGACATCGTTGCGACCCTACACCACCACCATTCTCTTCCCCAATCATCACTCATCAAAGCCCCTCAAACTCTATTCCCGTCGACCCCGCTAATCGCCCGCAATAGAGCGATTAGAGTTTGCACAACCATCCCTCTCAAGTCAAATTCCGATCAATCTTAATCACCAAAACCTAATCTTCTACCATCAAAAGACTCATCGACCTCCCCCCTTCAAAAACTCCAATAGTTTGGATCGAGTTTACTCTCTGTTCACCGTCGGAATATAAATTTGGGTATTAAAGTAATATTTTAAAAATCTGTGGGTGGGAAAAAGTCATTAACTCAAATATATAAACGTGATTTGCGATAGTGTTTGCTCCCAGTTCAAAAATATTTACGGTTGTGTTTGTTTTGTTATTTCTACACTATCCTATCCCTATCTTACCCAAAATATATATTTGTTTCCCTATTCTGAAAATTCAATTCTATTTTATTCAATTACTTTTAAACCCCCTAGGTTTGTTAATTTAACTAAATACAAAAAGAAAAAAAATTAGAAATCGACAAAAACACCCACACCCACCCACATTTGCCAGATTCTGGCCACCACTGTTGGGAGGTGACTGAAATCTAATGTAATGACGCACTACTAGCTAAATCTGGCTGCTAACACGTCGATTTAGCCATTTCTGGTGGATCTGGCCAAAAAGACTAGATCTACGACCAAAGATCTGGCCGTTGACAACCAAATATTTGGTCGTAGCTAGTCGTCAACGACGGTCAAATCTTGGCTATCATTAACGACCAAACGTGACCACATCGACACACGATCGACCAGATCCAATCGATTGTACGCCATTACAACGACTGTCGACCACCCTCCAATGGTAGTGGCTGACTATCGACATTTAATAGATGAGTGGAGGTGTTTTTGTTCATTTTTAATGTTTCATTGTAGTAATGTTTAACTAAATTAACAAACCTAAAAAGAAGTTTTTGCTAATTTTCAAATCATATCCGATAATAATCACTAAACTAAATTTTTTCAAAAATTCTATCCAAATAATAAAACAAACACACATTCTAGATTAAAAATTACTGTAGATTAAAATTACTGTAGAAACCATTTATGCAACGGCTGTCCTAATAAATGAAGAGATATTCGACACCAAAATAAATTAATTAATAAATATGAGAAGAAAAGGGGCAAACTTCAAAGCTTCGTTGTCACAGCTTCTCACACAAATAAACTACATATATAAATTAAAAGACCAATATTTTCTGCAGATACAACATGCTTTTTTCTCACCAATACCAGTTTAAAAATATAAAATTATAGTGCTATATATAAATAAAGAAGAAATTAATTAATAAATCCCTTCACGCTTGAGCTGAAGGAAGAATTGGAGCTGAAATTGGAGATAGAACACAAGACAATGGTTCAGAAGAAAGATATTTAGCACCGTTTTTATCCTTCTAGCTTGTCTTCATATTCATGTATATACTGGAACACCTCTAATTTGTTTTTAATACTTGGTATTTAATTTGCCTTGACCAAACCGACAAAAATTGAGGATTGATCTACCGTTTTGTAGTAACAATCCTATTACGTTTGTTACTAAGAAACAGTGTTATTTGGCGGTCAGCTCTGTACAGGTCAAGAATGGCAGCTGAAGGAGGAACATGCTGTCCTATGGGGTGTATCGTCACTATGTCATCCTGCAAACCTCATCTCTGAATTAACTTCAATGGGTCAAAGAGAAATGGATTTGAAGTAGGAGAGAGAGAAAATGGTTGCATTACTCCCTTTTTTTTTCAGTGTCTTTTCTGGCGCCTTCTCCTGGGTTTTAGATCAACAACAATGATAGAAATGTTATCAGAACTGTTTTTTCCATACGCTATATCCTTGAGATTATCAGCCACGGCTTGTGCCGGAGAAACCTCTTCATTTATCATCCTGCGTCTCCGTCTTAGCATGCGACGAGCAACCTCTCCAACCTCTTCGTTTGTCATGACATCCCAAAGCCCATCACTTGCCAATATCAGACACTCATCCTCATCACTTCTTGTCACGAAAGTTATCTCTGGCACTGGAATTATCCATGGCCTTAAGTACCAATCACCTGCCCACACCATTAACTAATAAGTACTATAACTAACAACCCAATCATCTCCTGTTCACAAGTCCCATTTCTTTAAAAATAGAATAGAAACCAGTAGCATTTTAATGTTAAGTGCTCAGAACCCAACAAACAAACAAACAAGCCTATCATGGACGCACGTTTCAATTTCCTACTGTAATATATAGTCCACCATCTGAAATGATAAACCCAAGCAAACATTATCAGAGGCTTCAAGTAATATGAACCAACAACTAAATCCCTATTAAAACAGATGGTCGTACTAATAGTAATGGTGGTTTTGTTGACAATAATCTTCATGCATGTGTTTTAAATTTGTTGTTTATTCATTTTCCTAAATGTCAACAAAACGTAATTAGATTTCTTGCGATGATAAGAACCACAAAACGTCCACATGAGCACAAGATGATGCAAGGGAAATAAGAAAATGGGGGTCCAGGTGCCAAAGCGTAAGACACCGAGGAGAAATGCATATCACTATTAGAACTTAAGGCATTCTAACACGCTTATGAACTAGCTTCTCAAATTATTAACAGTCACTTTGTTTTGTCTTTTCCAGAAGATCACTTAAAATTTCAACACTAATGGTGAAGGAAAGAGCTTAGTTATGCACATCCTGATGATGGTGGTGGTGGAGAGAGCAAAAAGTTATATGCTTTTTATCAATGATACCATGGAAGCCAAAGCTTCCAAAATTGCTGAGCAAGAAATCTGAAAAAAGTGTGAGGAATAGAGTTAAAAAGAAACCTATAGCTCTGGACATAGCAAGAACTCCAAAAACCCTAGCACCATTCCAGTTTATGACTTTCCCTCCCTCTCCTTCGATTCTCAAGAGTTCGTCGTGCCTATCAGGCTGTAAAACCAACAAGAACAATATCTTCTCAGCTCTATGAATAAAACATACTTCCGAGAAAACCATAACTTGTCAATAATTACTAAAGGGGCTTCTTCATTCTTTTTAAGCCCTTCATATATATGTATAATAAAATTCATACCATGTACTACTCAGGCTACATTTCCTTGGACCAAATATGTTTTAGTTATTAAAATTGGTATTTTTTTTTTTTAGCGTGAACATACAACATTAAAGAAGTGTGTCAATAAAATAAATCCAGCAAAAACAAGTAAATAAGATGGAACATCCTGGAAGAAATTAAAGAGAGAGAGCAAAAAGAATTTTGATATGACCTTCTGATCGACGGTCAAGGTAGTTGTTTCAGTCCCCGACACACACAGCCTTGATTCGCCACAATGGATGTAATAATTGGCAACCGATAGAACCGTAACTACAGCAGTTGATCCAACCATTTCTGGTGCATAAGCTTCCGTAAGGACCTCATTGTCAGTCCTCTTAAAACCACTAGAAATGCCATTTCCCATTTCTTCTGCCACCCACATCCATCAAAGGCTTCTCGATCCCACCTTCAGCTATCACCTCGTGCATTCGCTCAGCACAAAATTTAGCCACCTAACAGTTACCATCAAATTAATAGGGTAGCATCTGTAAATAAAAATTCCCCACTTATGTTTCCTGGTCATAACGGAAATAATGAGTTTCACTTAGATTTTAACCAGTCACAAAATGACAAGCTGCACACTTAACAAGTGTATATCCCATTTTGCAGCCAAAAATGATAAATAATTTTAAAAAGAATAATTATATAATTTAGGTATCCTCTTTATCATTATATCACATTTTTAGATCAGTTATAATACCTACAAGCAAGTATAGCATTATCGTTACAAAATTTAATTACAATGTCAAATAAAGCCCACAACAATGATTTAATTTTAGTGCTCTCTTGATCCGAGATTCGAATGGGGATTTTTGCTAAGAATAAAGATACAACACTAAGTTATTTATCTATTCCGAATAACATACAGCACACCTCCAGAATACATACCCAAATCCACCAGATGGCTTTACATTGGATGATTTCAACCATTCATTTGTTTTTCAAAATTAAGAAAAAAGAACTAAATTACACTCAATTTGAATACTTTGATAACCTGTCCAAGCCTCTCTTTTTAGCAAATTAGGGCACACATTGTCTACTGATTACTCCGTACTGTGTGAATTTATGTGGGTTAATAATGCCGAAGGAAAAAATGAAATATTTTACCTTGGCATGTTTGGTGAATAGAAGCCACTAATCAAAGTATACAGCACACAGGAGTACATAATTTTCGCATTTATGAAAGTAATGGTATTTTTGCTTTCTAGTCAATCAACAAAGTATTTTGATGGTGTGAAGGCTATTGGGTATTGCACGTTTCAGCACCATTACCTACCACTTAGCTGTATGAAAAATGACACGCAAACTTTAAAATCTGCAGTTCCTGCCCCCCATTTAAAGGAAAATAAACTAAAAAAAAAAAAAAGAAATACAACTTGCTTATAACTGATGCCAGCCAGTGGCAACAGAGACGAACTGTGATCCCATCGTATCTAATCTTCAGAAACGAAACCAGTAAACGTGTCGCAAGATCAAAGGTCTAAACCCCACTAGATTTTATTTCCAACGAAAAAAGGAACGATCATGATCTTGTCTGAATACCATTATTGATTTTTATTTCAATTTCAACAGAAACTTGATGACAATTATTTCTACTTTATTATAATGAATCAGACGGTGATGATACGTCTGTAACGACGATTATCACGCATAGTAGTGACGTTACACATACCTCACATACAAATTTTCCTTAAGGTCACCGGCTTGGAACTTAAAATATATCTGGGGCTACCAAAAACACGTGTCTATGAACGGTCCTATAAAATTCTCCTATACAGCCACTGTTACTATTACACGTGTCTCACTATTCGAATAAATTATTGCACCCTATCTAAGGAGATAGAATAATTTGATATATGAACCATGAACCCCAACAAATACAAATATATACAATAAAAAAGAGTAATGCTACCTCCAAGAATCCAGGTCCTATAGTTTTTAATTATTCATTCTTTTAATTGAAAGGAATGGTAAATACTAAATGGAGTGGTTAAATTTTGAATTTCACAAACATCAGGAAACATTTACCTGCGGCCACCATGGCCATCATACGCCGAAGAAATGGACGGGAGAGATCTCAGCAGATGTTCTGGAACCGGGAGCCGTACACCCACCAACGTGATCGCACGTGCGAGACATGAAGGCTGGTCTAACGGCGATGGCGTCTTCCATCTCTCTCCGTCTCCCAACGGAAGCAAACCCCCAGTTAAGTCCTTGATTATTCCTTCCCAACACTTTGGCCTCGCAGTTACCATCGCCGTTAACTCATTGTTGGAAAAACGGGGTCCACCAGCTCGGGATTACCCTTCCTCCACCAGAATAACCGGATCTCGCCGGAACTAGTGGAATGTCTCCAAGCTAGAGGTGCTTCTAGATCTTCAGTGGTGATTATGAATGATAGGCCTGAACTGGTAGAAGCAGATCATGGTCAGGGATGATCGATTCGGTCGAGTTGATGCTCTTCTTCTTCCTCTAATAGAGGTTCCATGTAGTAACTAGTAATTTGGTGAGAGAGAGAAGAGAGAGAGAGCTGAGAGTGAGAGAATAGAATGAGATAAAAGAAGAGAGAAGGGAGTGATAATAGAGTGACACGTAATATAGAGATATGAGTCGATGACACACGCATTTGAAATGAGGAAAAGAGGCATTGATTGTAAGTCGTACTCATTCGCTTTTTGCAGCACCGCCACGTGTCTTTTCCTGATCCGGCGCTGCCACGCTGGTGTTGTGGTCGAGGTTGGGACACCGATTTATTATTTAATTTGGTAAAGTTTCTCTGGTGGCCTGTGTTCAATTAACAGCATGTACCCGCAATCAACGCATGATGTGTCAGCTTGTGGGTGAATAGATACTGAATTGTGTGATCCAGTTGTCCAGCATTGTCTGCAAAATATCTGGGCGGTGATAATTAGGATAGCTTTTAGCGGTATGTATGATGTACTAGATTGTAGACGATATGGAGACTTTGTTATGCGGCACGTTGCTAGGGAGTGGGTCCTATCCGTTAGGTAGAATTAGATAATCTGTGTGAAATAGGAACAGTACTTACCTACTGTGAAGTGCCACGTCCAAAAGTTTCGTATCATTAGAGAATTGAAAAGAAGTCGGACGGCCAGTATTAGCACATCATCTGCCAACACTTCATCACGGATTAAGAGAGGGATGGTGATCCACGGCAAGCAAATGGGACCCACGATAGACACAGAATCGGTACTCCGGTGGAGTGGTCCCACTTCATCACTATCAAATCAGTAGGGTCTTATGGGATTCCATTAGATGGAATGGCACTCCGTTAAAAAGCAAAATAGGAATCAACACGTGGGATCCGACCCCACTTTTTTAATTGGCCACGTATCACTCAATCAGGGGTTGGTTCTTCGGTCATCCACAAGACTTGGATAAATGTCTTAAAAGGAGAGATTCCTTGAAGTGCCTTAATTACGGTATTATCCTAGCCTTATGATTCTCACATTACGTGTCAAATTAATAAAATAATTATTTTAAAATTTATTAATCTATATAGTGTTTGGTAATGAACAAATCCTGATAATTTCTGGTAAGAGCAATTTTGAAGTCAAAGTTGATTGATAACTGTTGTTGGGGACCATTATCTCGAGAAAACTCCAGCTTTTTGTATGTGATAAAAGGAGATGTATTGGAAATTTCCATTCAAAAACTGTTCAAGTGAATCCGTAAACTAACACAATTTATATGGGTAATAAAAATCCACAGAGAAAGAGGAGCTTAAGCATAAAAAGAACACATGAAGAGGGGATAGAAATGTCATTTTGAAGAGTGAAATGGTATAGTTATATTTAGTTTAGATATGTTTCAGATTTCTCTTTCTTTTTTTATGTTAATTTTAAAATGTGTGGGTTGGAACCAAAGATTCGGGAAAATCAGAAATTAGAATAAGTTAATCACGACACCTAATCCAATTTTGTACTTAAAGCTGGAATGATAAATAGTCAGCTTGCTATCTAACTTTGTAGACAGAAGAAAATAAGGAGATGTTGCGTGTGGAATATCGTATCTAATCTAGAGTTGTTTTAAGGGGAGATCTTAGCGTGGCTAATTGTTGATTAGTTACTTGTTGCCGACAGAAGTTGGTAGAAGAGCAACTTAGTTGTAGCCACAATCAATCTAGGACTCCCCTGATTTTATATTTATTTTAACTTTTTTACTTCCTCAAGGTTGTTGAATGCACCAAACTCTTTTTTGAACCATCTCTAAAATTTTCTGTTTGGTTAGATTCTAAGTTTTTAATGGGTATGTAAATGTAGCCATAGTGTTTATCAGTTTATGTGAGAAGCATTTGGCTCTATTTCTTTAAGTTTTTAAAATAGTATTCTATAGTGAATAAGATTTAATCAAATAATATAGGATTTTGAGAATGTGTTTAGTGCATTTTCTGAAAATATTTTTTAAAAATATTTAGATTATTTTTTAATCCTTTACATTTGTTAATTTAACTAAACACTTCCCCACAATAAAAATTTATAAATGAATGAAAACACTCTCACCCACCCAACTATTGCCCGCAGCTAGCCACCATCGTTAGATGATAGCTGAAAGTCTTGGAGTGGCGCACGACCAGCCGGATCTAGCCGGTCATGCGTCGATGTGACCTTTTTCGACCAGATCCATGGCCAAAGATCTAGTTGTTGATGACAATCATATCTTGGCCGTCGTTGATGACTAAACGACTGTCAGAAATCTAGATATGACTATCGTCAATGGCCAAATCTTTGGTCGTAGATATGGTCGAAAATGACCAGAGCCAGATCAATACATGATCGATCATATTCAACCGGTTGTGCACCATTCCGGAAACTTTCGGCCACAGTTCGGTTGTGGCGGTCGGCAATAATTGGGTAGGTGGGGGTGTTTTGTTAATTTATAAACTTTTATTAAGAAATGTAATTGTTAAATATTTTGAGTTGAATAGGATATGATTGAATTTTGAATTGAATAGTCAATATTAAAACAAATATGTATTTCATTGGATTGGATAAGATAGTAGGGTAGGATTAAGCTTGAAAAGTATACTATATATATATATATATATATGGTTTTTAACCTCGACCTAATTGATAAGTGTCCCTCACTTATATATGTATTTTTTGTTTTAACAAGTTTAACCTTATTTGAAATTATTAAAAAGACAATATAATTTATAAATACACTCAAGGATGGACTCACCCCTTTTGAGGGTATAGCATACCCTTAAATTAAAAAAAAAATTTAAAAATTTGGAAAAAGCTAAACTACTGTAGAGAAAACCTAACCTCTGAACACGAACTCACGCTTGCTCTTCTCTTCAACTTCAACCTTTGAATTCTAAGGTATTTGCTCTTGTAATACCCAAGATGTCAAAGGTATGTTCCTAACTCAAAATAGTCCTTTAAATGTTTATTTTATGTTAAAAAGCATAAAATCTAACTAAGGGCAAAATAGTCAATTCATTTGGAACGTTATTAATTAATTATCCATAGAAAGGCTTGGGGGCAAAATGGTTATTTTGCCTATGGATAAGCATTGAAAAAGTCAAGGATGAGTAGGCTTCATTGCATTTAATGACATTAATTAAGTAATAATTATGTCTAGTGTGAAATGACCAAAATGCCCTTATATGAAGAATTAAGGACTTATGAGTTATACAATTAAAATAATTGGGCCAATTGCATAATTTTGGAAAATAAATGAAATATTTTCCTATAAATGAGATGAAATTCGTTCAAGCCAAAGGAGAGAGCCTTTCTTCAACATTTCTTCCATTTTCTCTCAAATCTTCCATGAAACAAGCTTTCTTTCTCTAGGTTTTCAAGGAGTTTTGCATAATTTTTCAAGGAGAACAAGATAGGAGCCTTGGATCTTCAATTTGAAGGGTTTAAGGTAAGGATTAAAAACTTTAGTTTTGATGTGATTTGAAGATTTGAAGTAGATGTTGAGGTATAATGTTATATATGTAGGATTAAGGTGTAAAAGAAGTCAAAGGCAAAGGATTTGTTGGAGGAAGTCTTTAAAAAGGTAAGGAAGAACCTCCCATGACTTTAGGGTTTATGCTAGGGTTTGTAGATTTTTATGAAACCTTAAATTAAGGCTTTAAGGCATAGAATTAGTTGATGGCAAGTGTAGTTGAACTCATTTATTCTACTTATTGCCTTGAATTCATTATACATGAAGTTATTGCTCTTTATGTTTTATGAGTTGTTATGTTTGATTGAAGAAAATGAAGTGTGGATACTGATTGTGGCAAAAATTGTAGTATTGGAGGCCACATGGTGTTGAATGGTTGCTATTAGAAGTGTTGATGTGTTGTTTGCATTAGCTCACAATGTTATAGCAATAATGGATGATTATGGAAATGAGATTTTACACTTCCTTTAAGATGTTAAAGACTATTAAGGGGAGGTTTATTTGATCCACAAGTTAACCTATTGGTTAATGTCAATAGGAATTGATGTGGCATAGTTAATATGAAAATTCGGATTTAATGGGCTTAGGGGTTTTGTTAACCCTGCTTCTGTATTTCGACCATAACTTGAGTTATAAAAATCGAAATGAGATGATTCTTGAAGCATTAGAAAGCTAAGACACAGACCTATAACTTTTATGTTTATGCCAAGAGCCAATTCGTTTGAGAAAAGGATGGAAAATGGCCTGAAGCATAAACTGGTTATTAAAGTTTAAGATTTAACATAATCAATTCTTATGATTATGAATTGATTATTAATGTATTATTGTAATTATGCCATGTACTAATGTTTACCCATTAGTTAGATGATCTTTGAAAGATATACATGGTCATGATGTCAATACATGATTAATGTTATGAAATGGCATGAAGATGCAATATAATACATGTTTTAAGATGATGTATGTGAGCAAGAGGTAATGTAAATGGATTGATAATCCATAGATGAATTAAAAGTATTAAGCTCACCAAAATATGTATTTACATGCCATAAGATGTTAGAGATGCAAATAGACATGATAGAGATGCATATAGACATGATGGAAAACGCGTAAGCATATCCTCGTATATCGGTTGAGGAAAGATGAATATATGCTTTAGATGCTAAATAACGCGTAAGCACGCCTCCCGATGATATGAGCTCTAGATGAAATTTGAGGCTAGATGATATGAAGTGCTTAAGATGCTAAGAAAGGTCCGATCGGCTAGACGTTAAATGTTTCATATGCATTTAGTTGCATTACATGAGTTATGATGTTATTTACATCATGAGATGATTTATACTCATGTTAGATGATTTTAGATGTTATGTCATGATATGTGATGTGTGTGTACTATGTTTACATACTTATTTGTATGTGTACACATTGATGTTTATATAGCCATGGGATAAAATGATGAAAAGCATATGAATTAGTAATAAAAGGGGAAGTATCCCTAGATGTAAAAGATAAGTGATGTGTTAACAGATATGTTTAAATAAAGATCAAATAGTACATTTAGAATGAAACAGATCATTCCTTACTGAGCGATTAGTGCTCACCCTTTCATTGTTGATTGCTTTGCAGGTAGACTAGAAGCGAGGGACGCTAGAGACAGCGGGACTATACGTGAGGGGAGATGATTTATTGTCATCTCGATGTTTTTATCTTGATGTAAATAATGTAAATGATAAATATTTGTGAAATACCTTTGGAAGCTTCCACCCTATAAATATGTTTTGATTGTGTAATTTCTTAAAGTTTGTAAATTATAAGTTTGGATCCTGCGCGTGACATTTTATATGCATGTTTTGGATATTATTATTATTATCCTTATACAGATTTTTTCTAAACACAACTCGTTCTCCAGACATGTATCCTCTGGATTCTCATTGAGGGATATTCAGAGGATACCTGACTGGAGGGGGGTTTTACAGCTCTTTTCAACTATTTCGTGCCTATTTGGTTGCCGAGAAAATGAGGTTAATTTTTCTACTTTTTTTTGCTTTTGATGTGTTAGGTTTTTTTACTTTATTTTTGTGGTCTGAATTCTTAGTTATTTTTTGTTTAACTTGTGTTATGTGTTTCATTGATGAGAAAGTGAGGTAAAGTTTTGTTCATTATTTTTTTTGTAACTGTCTTTATCTTTTGTAGTTTGCTCTAAATTCTACAATTTTATTTTATTTTATTAAGCTGTTTTTAGTCTGTTAGGTTTATTGAGAAAATGTGACTAAGTTTTGTTTATTTTTTTTACAATCCTTTTGTTTTGTATTTTGCTCTGAATACTACGCACTACAACAGAAATGGTCTACGGTAACACTGGACAGTAGCACTTTTACTTAAAGTGTTATGTAGACTATCTATGATAACATTTGATGTTAAAATGTTATAATAACAATTTTTATTTGTAACACTTTAACTTTTTATAATACATTTTATATCAATGGTAACTCTTTTTTTTTTTTAATGTTACTAATATATGTCTACCGTGGCAATTTTAAAGTGCTATAATAGACCTAATAATATAGTAGTTTTTTTATAATGTTACCATATAATAAAAATATGATAACATTTTATAAGTATTACTATAAACCAAATTATTTACCAGGAAACAAAATATTATTCTCGCCAACATGAAATGAGGTTGATTTTGTCTCTTTCTTTTTTTTTTTTTTTTTTTTTTTTTTAGGGGTCAAATTTATATTATTTGGGGTTTACTTTGTCACTTTTTATTCATATAGGGACCACAAATATGTTTTACATATGCCCAAATATTAACCGGGAAAATACACTTAATGCTGCCATTTTTCATTAAGGCAAAGCAAAAGTTTCCACCCATTTTCCATCAAGGCAAAGGCAAAAGTTTCCAAAGGTTTCTAATGTAAAATATTAAAATATAAAATAAAATAAAATAAAAAATCTTTAAACTTTTCGTTCTCTCTACCCTAAACTTTTCATTCTCTTTGATTCTTTGATCTCACCTGATTTTACAAGTTTGTTTTTGTTCATTTATTTGTGCATATTAATTATGTGATGAATTTGAATAAAACATGGGGTCATGGTTGGCTGATTCGTTGGGCTCCTGTGAACTGGTCGCATGGTAGTCTTGGATTCAGAGTGGTTGATGTGGTTGGGGTGCTACTGGGTTGTGGTTGTGAGGGCTACTTGGGGTACTGGTATGGGTGTTGGTTTAAGGGGATTTGTTGGTTTATGAATGAGATTTTTCCATTGACTCCTATTATGTGGCAAGAGTGGGTCGAGACGAAGCTTCTATTTCAACTGGGTATGTTTTAGCTTTTGCAATTTGTGTTCTTTTTATTGATTTCATGATCAAATTTTGATCGCTTAGGGTTTATGGTTACCCAGAGAAAGCATAAAGGGAAAAATTAAATGGATTCATTTGAAAGGAGGAAGTGTGTAGGAATTAAGTCTGGAAGGGTTATTTATGTAATTCAACATCAAACTCGTTTTAGCTTATTTGTTAAGCTGTTAAGAGTTAGTTTTAGTTAGCTGGTTAGTTACTTAATTAGTTAGTCAGTAATTAGAGAGCTTAACAGATTTGTATATAAAGTTATCTGTTAATGAATGAAAAGTGTGAGCATTATTCAGAAATATCTTTCTTTTCTCTGTTTATTCATGGTATCAGAGCAGGAAAGAAATTCTGGTTTCTTCTGAATTTTTTTTTTTCAGCTTTTGAGCTTTGTTTTACTGATTGGTTATTACTCGACAAGATGATTGAGTCAAGTAATACTGAAGCTGGAGAATCACCAGCAAATTCTAATGAAAATTCTGTTTTGAAAGAATTCTATGATGCTGCAAAATTCGGACCATCCAGACATGCAATTGGTGAATTTTCTACTTACAGGTAACGAAAACTATCTAGCATGGAATAGATCAGTTTTAATTGCATTAGGTGCAAAACAGAAGTTAGGGTTTATTAATGGAAAAATTCCTAGGCCAGAACAAGATTCATATAATTTTGAACTTTGGTCAAGGGTTGATTGCATGATTAGGTCATGGTTATTGAACTCTGTTTCGAGTGACATAGTAGGTGCTTTTCTTTATGCATCTACTGCTGAAGAACTATGGAATGAACTTAAGAAACACTATGGTGAAAGCAATGGACCTCTGATTTATCAAATTCAGAGGGAAATTACTTCAGTTTCACAGGGAAATGAGACAATTTCGAAGTATTATACTAAATTGAAAAAACTTTGGGATGAGTTTAACTGCATTTTACCAGTTCTTGAATGCAGTTGTGGATCAGGAAAGAAGATGAATGATATTAATTCTCTGAATTGTTTGATGTAATTCTTGATGGGGCTTAATGATTCCTATGATCAGTTAAGGAGCCAAATTTTACTACTTGAACCATTACCTACTGTTAATAAAGCTTATTCTATGGCTTTGAAAGTTGAAAAACAAAGGGAGGTTCATATCAATTTTTTCAGATTCAAGTGGCATTTCTGCTATGTTTGCTAAGGCACAGATGACTCAAGGAAATAATTCAACAAAAAAATATGGGAGCAGTGGCAGTAACTATAATGGGGGAAATAAGAATAAACAAGAAAATAGGAAGAAGAATGCTAATAAATACTGTGATTTTTGTAACCAAAATGGACACACAAGAGAGTTTTGCTTCAAAATCATAGGTTATCCAGAATGGTATGAAGATCTGAAAGGTCAACAGGGTAAAGCCAATACTGGGGGTAGAGCAATGGTAGCACAAATGATGGCTTCTCTTTTGAATTTTGAGGACATTGGTGAAGAAGAAAAGAAAGGCTTACAAGGACAATCGCTCACTGATATTATACAGCAAGAGGTTATGAAGCTGATGAAAGGGAAAATGCAGCTGGAAAATAATCAAGTGAACTTTGCTCATCTAGGGGACTTTGCAGGTATGAATTATAGCTTACAAGTCATTGATTGCTTAGAAGTAGAACATGGATTGTTGATATAGGTGCTTCAAACCATATGTGTGTTGATTTGAAACTTATGAACTCACCCAAACCTATAACCAAGCCTACACCTGTCTATTTACCAAATGGAACCATAAAGTTTGTGAACCATATTGGAAATATCCTATTAAGTTCTAAACTAACCCTTCATGATGCTCTGCATGTTCCATCTTTCAAATTTAATTTACTTTCAGTACCCAAACTCACTGCTAATGCAAATCTTAAGTTTACTTTTTACCAAAAACATTGTGTTTTGCAGGACCTACAAAATGAAGAAATATTAGCAGTTGGGAAACTATTTGGGAATTTATATATTCTCGACAAAAATAGTCTCCATTTTAGGAATTCTTTTATATGTAATAAGACAAAAACACAAGCTATATCAACTAAGTGTTTACCTCCTGCTTGTAATACTTCTTTTTCTGCTAATAAAGTGGATCATTGCTCATTATCTCTTTGGCATAAGAGACTTGGTCACAGCTCTTTGAATGCATTGCATCATTTACAATTTATTGACAAATCTGCTGATGCATCTTTTTCAGATTGTGATGTGTGTCACAAAGCAAAACAGTCCAGGTTACCTTTTCCTATAAGTAGAACTACATCTCTTAAACCTTTTGATTTACTTCATTTGGATCTATGGGGTCCTTATAAAGTAAGATCTGTTATAGGAGCACATTATGTGCTGACCATTGTTGATGATCATAGTAGGGCAGTATGGACATTCCTTCTTTCCCACAAAACACAAACATTCACTACTTTACACAATTTCTTTCATCTTGTAGATACCCAGTTTGATGCTAAAGTTAAAAGCATTAGAACAAACAATGGAACTGAATTTCTTAATTCTAGTTGTCAGCAACTATTTCATACATTAGGCATCATTCATCAGAGAACATGTGTCTACACACCTCAGCAGAATGGTATTGTCGAAAGAAAACATAGGCATTTACTTCAAGTTGCTAGAGCCTTGTTTTTTCAAGCTAATATGCCTATCATGTTTTTGGATTATGCCATTCTTATGACAACTCACATCATTAATAGGTTACCAATCTCAGTCCTTCAGTGGAAATCCACATATGAACTACTATATAACCAAATTCCTAACTATGATTTTTTTAAGGTTTTTGGTTGCCTTTGTTATGCAACCAATACACTGCCACATAAAGATAAATTCGCACCAAATGCTAATCGATGTTGTTTCATTGGTTACAGTCAAGGTCAGAAAGCTTTTAAGCTTTATGATCTGTCTTCTAAAACAATTTTTGTTTCTCGAGATATGGTTTTTCTTGAACATTTGTTTCCTTTCTCTACTAACTGCACTGCCAACAATTCTTCATGTGTGCCATTAATTCCTTCTGATCCTGAAGATTTGTTTCCTACAGATACTGATCATTTACCTGCCACATCTCAACCACAATCCACATCTGATTTTAACATTTCTGATTCTATACCTTCTGTTGAGTTAGAAACTCATTCATCACCTAGAGTTGATACTATTATGCATGCTGAACCTATTACTGATGCATTGCTTCCTGAAAATTTGTCTCCTGATCATGTAGACATGCATTCATAGTCTAGTAACATTTCACCTATTCCAATTACTTATTCTCCACCTAGGCAAAGTCCTAGATCTAAATAGCCACCAAAATGGATGAATGATTATGTGCTGCACTGTCATAATTCCCTACAGCTCTCATCTGTTGATAAATCTCATTTTTCTTCAATATATACACCTCCAACTTACCCTTTCATTGATCCTCCATGTCTATCACATACATATATCAATTTCTTAGCTAATGTCTCAACAATCCAAGAACCCACTTCCTAGCATCAAGCTTGCCAGCATCTTGCTTGGATTAAAGTTATGAATGCTGAAATTGATGCTTTAGAGTCCAACCATACTTGGGAATTAGTCCCATTACCACTTGAAAAAAAACCAATTGGCACGAAATGGGTTTATAAAATTAAACTTAAACCAGATGACAGTGTAGATAGATACAAGGCCAGGTTAGTGGCCAAATGTTACAATCAAATTTATGGGATGGATTATTTGGAAAGTTTTTCTCCTGTTGCAAGCTTGTTACAGTTAGAGTTTTCTTGGCCATTGCTATTGCCTATTCTTGGCCACTACATCAATTAAACATTAACAATGTCTTCTTACATGGCTAGTTGGATGAAGAAGTCTATCTTTTTCCCCTTGATGGGTATTCTAAGGCACAAAATGGAGAGGTTTGCAAGCTCAGAAAGTCATTATATGGTCTGAAACAGGCTTCCAAATAGTGGAATCATGAGTTCTACACGAAATACTAACCTATGGTTTTGTTCAGTCCAAGCATGATCATTGTCTATTTACTAAACCTTCTACCGATAATTTCTTGGCTCTAATTGTCTATGTTGATGATGTTTTAGTAATGAGACCTAATGAAAGTGATATTGCAACAGTTAAGGCTTATCTACATTCTGTTTTTACTATCAAAGACTTAGGATATGCCAAATACTTCCTTGGGATAGAAATAGCTCGCTCTTCAGAGGGTACTTTTATCAATCAATGGAAATACATTTTGGACATCCTTGAAGACATAGGTTTGGTTGGTGCAAAGCCTGTTTCTACTCATTTTCTCAAGGGTTGCAAGCTTAGTTCAGAATATTCCAATCTCTTATCTTCTCCTGATCAATATAGGAGATTAATTGGTAGATTATTGTATCTTAATTTGACAAGACCTGACATTAGCTTTGCTATTCAGCAGCTAAGTCAGTTTGTCAATTCTCCTTGCCAAGAACATTGGGATGCTGCTTTATACATTATGTGATATCTAAAGGGTTGTCCTTCTAAAGGCTTATTTTTCCCAGCTCATTCTTCCTTTACTGTCATAGCTTATTGCAATGTTGATTGGGCTTCTTGCCCTGATTCCCGAAGATCTCTCACTAGCTATTGTGTGTTCCTTGGCTCATCTCTTATTTCTTGGAAGACAAAGAAACAAACTACAATTTCTAAGTCTTCTGCAGAGGCTGAGTACAGGGAGTATGGCAGCCACAGTCTGTGAGTTGCAATGGATTTCATATTTACTTCAAGACTTGTTGATTTCTTTTTCACTTCCTATCAATCTTTGGTATGATAATCACGCTGTCCTACACATCACTGCCAATCCAGTTTTCCAAGAGCACACTAAGCATTTGGAAATTGACTGTCATGTGGTTTGGGATCAGTTCAAGGCAGGCTTCATCACTCCCCAGCACATTCCCTCTTCACAGCAACTCGCTGATTTCTTCACTAAACCTCTTGTTGCCCCTCAGTTTACGTATTTCTTGTCCAAGTTGGGCTTAGGTGATTGTTACCTAGCTCCAACTTGAGGGGGGGATGTAGGAATTAAGTCTGGAAGGGTTATTTATGTAATTCACCATCAAACTTATTTTAGCTTATTTATTAAGCTGTTAAGAGTTAGTTTTAGTTAGTTGGTTAGTTACTTAATTAGTTAGTCAGTAATTAGAGAGCTTAACAAATTTGTATATAAAGTTATCTGTTACTGAATAAAAAGTGTGAGCATTATTCATAAATATCTTTCTTTTCTCTGTTTATTCAAAGTGTTTATCATTTGGGGTTTAAATGGTGAAAAAGATGTCGAATTAAAGTTTATGTGACTTTATCTACTGAACCTTAGCTCAAATGTTCGCTTAATTGAGTAAAAGAAATGACGTTTTGGGCTTTCTTTCTTTCTTTCTATTTTGTTTTTTTCGTATGTTGCAACTAGGAAGCAGTGATGGTTGACTTGGGAGGTTAGTTTTCGATAATTTGTTGTTTTCTAATCTTTTGTTTGTTTATAGGTTCTGAGTTCCCTCTTGTCGTTGCTTTAATGGACAGCCTGCTTGTCCTCTTACAAAACTCATTTCTCTTAGTGTAAGCGTATTTGTTTCTCTAATATTAAAAATCAGTAAGTGTACCTCCTGATTACAGTTACCCCCAAAGCAAAAAAATAAAAGGGAGGTCAGCTAAATTTTAAGATTTTGATTTTTTCTTGTTCTACATGACTGATACTAAAGCTTTGGATGTACTTTAGTATTTTATCGCTCTGTATAGCTAAAGGTGGTTTCTTGCTGATTCTCTGCTTCAACTTTGCAGACCTGAGGCATTTCTGGGGATTAAGAAGATTTATGAAAGAGGAGTTTATTATCTGGTAGGTTCTTGTTATCATTTTGGATTTTGAATTACTTTATGCATTGATTTATGGATTAAAACTAGTGATCATAAGAATTCTCACTTAAAAATAATTTTTTGACAAAAATAAAAAGTTTAGCTCGACGGATCTATGACTTTTGATTGGCTGAATTATTCCAATAAGCAATTACTAATGACAAAATGGCTCATCAGTGTCATTTGTATGGTAGAGATGTTTGTAGGCCTTGCAATTCAGAATGGATATCAATATTCTTACATTTGTGATAGTGTTTTATGACACATGGTTCCTTTTTGATGCATCATCAAATGTTTCCACCTAATTGTACGATAGGATAAACATTTTCAAGCTACTTCGGAATGGAAATCTATTTTTTGAAGTGGCAATACATTTTGGAAGTTTCAATTGCGAGTTGTCATCTTTTTCCCTACTTTTTGTGGCAAATTAAGTTCTTTCTACTTCCAGTCAGATTTTGCATATATGTGGAATCAGGGGATAAAAATATTAATTCCTTTCTTTGGTGTTCCTTTAACTAAGTAGTTCTTTAAAATTGAATGACTAGAACTTGTTCTGACGCAGTTTGTCTCACTTTGGTGTGACTACTTGAGATTTGTGCAAGAATATGATCAATATGTACGTGAATTTTCACCTGTTGGTATTGCGAAGGCAAAAAATCTATTCGAGCATGCTGTAACTGCTACTGGTTTGCATGTTGCTAAAGGCAGTAAAATATGGGAAGCATACAGGGAATTTGTGCAAGCCATTCTCCTTACCATAGATGAGACCAACATTAAGGTGAGAATTTATAATATATATATTAGAAACTTATTAGAAAAAGTGCCTAAAGGGGATGCAGTCTATTAATCAATTTACTTGATTATTAAAGACCAACATTTAATTGTCTACAAATAATGCAATTTGAAAGTTTAATGGATAGTTATTCTTCGTCCACAATTTGGTATGTGTTTTATCCAATGTGGTTTCTATGTTTCACTTTCTTCTTAGGATTTACTTTTCTATTACTAACATTATATATTTATGCACAAGGAATGTTGTGGGCCTCTTGCTGGCATGAATTACTCATCCAACCGTGCATTAGTAGACTACTGAGTTAAGAAATTCGTGTTTGCCTATATTCAAGCTGTACATCAGAATAGGTAGGTGACCTAGAAACCCTTTTTTTTTTTTTTTTTCCAGTTTTGTATTCTCTATATTTTTTACCAATTTGCTAGTGCATTCAGATTTTCTAAATTTGATTGCTATTTGTATGAAATAGTACCATTTATTGTGCAAGCTTCTTATGGTCAGATCGTTATATCTGAGAGGCATCCCATTTTTTGGATTTACTCTTTTTAACAATATTATTATGTTAGTTTTTTTTTTCTTGACTGTTGTAAGAGGGGTTCATCCACTTTTCTTGCCACAATCATCTTTATGTTTCCTTGTATGGTTCTAACTTTGGTTGTCTTGCACTATGTAGTGAAGTAACCATGGTTTCCAAAGATGGAAAAGCTTTTTGCTTTATACTCTTTCATTGGCTAGGAGTGATTTTGTGATACCTTATTCTTTAGAACTAAAATTTGATGAGCCTGTGAACCTGGGGTTTGATAAATGAGACTTTGCTGGTGGAGAACCGTGATTAACTTTGTAATTTGTACCATTTTTTGTGCCAATGATGACAATGTATCATTAACGAGGCTTTAGGTTTGTTTCTTGTTTATTACAGTAAAATATGTATTTCTCATGACTATTGTTTGTGCCTATGTTGACAATATTTCATTACCAAGGCTTTAGGTTTTTCTGCTGGAACTATTATCATCGTATGCTCTGTTATCATAGTATGCTTGTGAAGTTGAAGATTTAAACATGTTCTTTTCCTCTCTGTTTTGCATTAAATATTTTGGGTGCTTTTGTCTTGATCTTTTCTTGAATTTACAATATATATGTATTGTCATCTTTGAGAACATACATGGGAATTGAAGATGTTTTTTGTATTAATGGTTTTGTAGGTTATGAAAATGCAAGAGTATTTTTTTGGTAAATCACAATTGGGAATGGAAGATGGTATGCATGATGGTTTTTGTTGTTAGAATTTTTTGAATGATTGGAAAATATTAACTATTGTTCATAGTTAAATTTCCAATCATCTAGGTATTATAATGTAAAAATGATTGGTAGATATTTGTTAGGCATATGTAAAGCTTTTTGTATATGAAAGTTTATATCTTACAAAATATGATATGATATATGAAGCTTTTTGTATTAGATTTTATGGATGTAAAGGATGTGGGTGCGTATTTATTAGGCATATATGCAAACTTTTTGTATATGGAGATTCACCATCAATGAAATATTCTTTGAAAAATTAGTGTATCATTGTTTATAATTTGTATTATTAAAATAATAACGGTAACAGTTTCTATATATGTTATAATAGATATATTGATAGCACTTTCAAAATGTTATGGAAAATAATTTTGTAACATTTACTAAATACAATTAATGATACTTTGGTAGCACTTTTAACATGTTACTAAAAACTCTTTTGTAGCATTTTAACAATGTTAAGAAAAACCAATCTATAGTATTGTAAAAATGTTGCAAAAAACTAAATTGTAATAGATTAAGAATGTTACAGAAAACTTATTTATAGCTTTTTGAGAATGTTACAGAAAACTAAACTATAATAAGCTAAGAATGTTACATAAAACTTATTTATAGCATTTATATAATGTTATCAAAAATCATTCGTAACTACGAATAAGTGTTACAATATACTTAACAATAACATTTTATGGCAGTTACTGAAATGATTAGTAACATGCAAAAGTGTTACCAATGTCTACTTTTTAGTAACATGGGTTGTCACAACATTCTTATAAATGCTACCAATTACTTACAGTAATACTTTTTGCATGTTACAGTAGGTCATTTTTCTTGTAGTGAGGGTTTTTTTTTTTTTTTTTTTAAATTTATTAAAGTGTTTTTAGTATGTTAGATTGATGAGAAAATGAGACAAACTTTTGTTGTTTTTTTACCTCCTTTCTGTTTAGTAATATTGCTCTGAAATCTAACTTTTTGTTATTTAAGTATATTTTTTGTTTTGTTAAATTTTTAATCTAAATGGTTGAGTTTTGATTTTAACAATTGGATTTGGAGTTATATAACTAGAAGTTTGACTATTTCTCTAGTGATTTTAATCTATCTCTTTGTAAACTCTTATAAATTTTACTTGTATTATAGTTGTGATTGAACTCTAAATTTGTGTGGAATATTTTTAGTGAATTGTGGTTGTTGTAAATTCTTTTGATTATATTGAATTTAAGTAGACCATTAGATTCCCATGGTTTTTTGCTCTCTTCACATTGAAGAGGTTTTTCCACGTCAAAAATTTATTGTGTTTCCTTGTGAATTGAATGTAATTTTCAACACATTTGCTCAAGCTTTTGCATCTCGTAGATTTATTTAAGTGGAAAAGTATTATGTTATTGCATCATTTTCTTTCAACTTCTTGATATTATCTTTTTTTCATTTGCTCAAAGTTTGGTAGTTTTTTAAAAGTTTTCAATAGTTGATTAACAAATAATGATGGAGCCATAGAGGCTCCCCTGGGTAAAAATAATCTTGGGCCCATCCCTGAATACACTCATTCTTTATAATAAATTTTTGTTTTAATTTTTAACATGTAATCTTACATAAACCATAACTCATTTAACCTTTTGTTTTATTTCAAATATTTGTTTTTTGAAGAAAATATAATAATAAAACTATGGAAAAAGTAATCACACAATATGATGAATTTGATCTCAAGAAGAAAAAATAAGTTCTAAATTTGAAATTAGGAAATTGGGCATAAAGGTATGAACAAAACTACCCAATTAAGTTTGAAATTGGGAAAATTGTGTAAAATGAAAAACCTAATTAAGTTTGAAATTATGGAAAATAAATCTAATTAAGCATAAGAAGGCTATTTCCGATTTTAAATAGGGTTTAAGGAGATTTTTTAAATTATAGAAGACGTCTATTTAATAACAATGGATATTACCATGAAACAAAAGGGTTCACAAATCACTCACTATCAAGGCCACCACTATGAAACAAAAAGGAGGCAAGAACTTGATATTGGGTCTGGGTCTGCTATGATTGGTCTATAATAAACTCACTACAATTGTGGGCTTGATTGAATGAGAATATGTTGATGCAATGCAGGCCTGTAAAAATACTAAGATTAGGGTTTACCTTTGAAATGGTTCATGTCTAAGAAATCCAACGGTTATCCATACCACCAAAATAAAATAAGAATAAAGAAAATCTCATTAAATCCAATATATATCATTATACATTTAATTTTTGGCAAGAAAAATATATTCAATTAGGTGAAGGTGCCACTTTAACCTCATATTATTCGGTCTAACCCAGATCAAACGAATTAGCTTCTAGCCTCAGAAATATGTATTTTCCACATCTAGCTCATAAAGTTTGCACCGCTGTATAGGATGCCTTACGCAGGATCTCTACGCGGACTAAAATATAAAAATACATATAAGAATTTTTTTTTTTTCTTTTTTTATTAAATGCCGATGGATAAGACGTTTGATTTTTCAAAAGTTAACAAGAGGGCATGGGCCTTGACTGGATTATAATTCAACCTAATACGTGCATGCCTAAGTAATGCCGCCGCACATTGCCAAATCAAAGGTGACAACATCATTTTTCATCCACTTCCATTCTAATTATAAGTTTAATTTCTGAAAATATATCATCTTATTTCTGATTGATTTGTGGTTTGAGCAGCCAATTAATGAAGACGGCTTAAACTAAAATTGAATTTAATCGATACAATTTATTTTTATATCCATTCAATCGTTGAACAACATAAATTTATACACGGTCAAATTCCAACAAAATCAATATCTACTTTCAGATAATAATAAAAAAATGCTTTTGTTGACTGCATAAACTGGTACCCTGGGCCCTGGCTGGGTAGTATGGCTGAAATACATTTTCCCACTCTGTTTTGTGGAGGAACACTTAGCCTCCCCTGGTTTTGGAAACTGACAATGTGGCACTCATTATTAGTCTCCATCGACCTATATTTTTCATTGTCCAGTTTTGACAGTGAAATACTCTTTTTACCCTTATTTTTGCATTGCCCCAATTAATAAGTATTGTTGATGTGTGATTTTGACACCAACGAAATGCACGTGTGAAGCGCTGAGCTGACTCAGAAGACACACGTGAATATAAAGAAAAGAGGATAAATGCAATGAGAAAAGCGTTTTTAAAATGCTTCGGATGCTAAGAAAGTAAGTCCTACGTCCACTGTTATATTATTAATGATAGGGGTCAGATCGCGTGAGCTGACTGACCTTCAAATGATAGTACAAGAAAAAAAATGCTTTTGTATTACAGAAAGAATAGCTAATCAAGAATAAAAATGAGCAAATCCTTTGAATGAGAGAGGAACTCTCAATTTATAGTGGGATGTATTGAGCTAATGATTACTGAATCTGTGAGTTGGTGGGATTATCTGTGCAAATCCTTCTTTATGTCACATTACTCACCTTCTAGAGTGATTTACGCGATTTGGCGCAGGGATTGGACACGTGGGATCACCACAGCTTCTGGCTGGTCTGGCGCGCACCCACTATTCTGACAGAAGCAGGCTGCAGGTATACCCATGTTCTGACTTTTGCAGGCTGACTGGACATTACGTCAGCCCTATATTTTTCAGGCATAACAAGTATTAAAATCCAAAATTAATGATAATCTTGATTATTCGACTAAGAACACATAAATCTCAACCACAAATTAAGAAGAACTAACAATCTTATACCAAACAAAGACAAAAACTAATTAATAATGATCAAACTAATAGTTATCATCTAGATTAATCTCCACAAAATTACCTCTCTTCATCTCAATTAAACAAAATATATTAAACTATATTCATCTGTTCAAATTAATTGAAATACACAAAATCATAACATATTCATCCACCACCTCCTTTAAACTCACCAAATTATGTACTTATAACAATAACAATATAAATAACAATAATAAACCATGAGTCTATAATAAAAACGACCAAAAGAGTACAGTAGGCAAACTACACATTCCTAGTTCATAATTTCTAAAAAATTTCTTTAATCCTAGAAACCATAAATCAAATTAGGGGCGGATCCAAAGTATGTTGAGGGTGGGCCATGGCTCACCCTCAATTTTTTTTTAAAAAATTTTTAATATGTAATTTTTTTTTCTTTTTTTTGACAATTTCGAATAAAAAAACAAAATATAAATGTTATATGTCATTAGTTTTTATTTTAACCTACCTTAACAGAAATTTATGGATTTGCTACTGAATAATCAATGCTTAGTCTAAGTGAAAAGAGTGACTTGACTATGAGATAATTTGGTTTTATTTTTTTTTAAATTGTTTCGTGTTTAGGTAGGGTTAAATTAATTTTTAAGGTTAACCTTATATGTGTGAAGTAAAATTACATTAATATCTATTTACTGTTAAACTTAACGTTTGCCTTTCTAAAATAGGTGATACTTTGATAATTTCTAAATCTAGGGTTGGAAAAATTTCACGAAACATGGGGTGGGAAAATGATATTCAGCCTATATTATTAAAAGCCAACTTTGCTGGTAACAGAAATAAGTGTCAAACTTATTTTAAAATCTATATTACAAATCAGTTTCGAGTTTAAAGCTTTTCTATAAAAAAACCCAACCAACAGCAAAATCTATTTTCATTGATCCTATCTCTCTCTACATTCTCTTTCTCTCGATGGCCACTCCATCTTCAGCTTCTAATATCATTCTAAACTATCCAATCGATCAAATTTTCGACCTGGACGAGGCTTTAACTATGACTGCAGCAAACACTTGGTCCCCAGAAGAATTGTCAAAGGATTCAAGCCATCGAATCACGGAACCGAACACCAGTTTGACATCAAAGTTGCAAACTGTATCAACTGCAGGCGTTTGTGCGGTGTGCATGGAAGGTTTTGGGTCGGAATTTCCCGGTAAGCAGGTCATATGTGGGCACGTGTTTCATGATATTTGTATCGCCATGTGGGTTTCCAACTGCAATTCTTGTCCTCTGTGTCGGAGTATTTGCATAATCTCGGGCCAAGATTAACCAGAAATCTATCAGTGTTTCTTTCAAGGTATGTTTCGGTTGAATAAATATAATATTTTATTGTTGTCAATGAAAGTGACCCCCGACTGTTTATGAATGCACAATAAATGGGGAGCATTGTTTTTTTTAAAGTCAATACGTGCTACCTTCAATTTCGGTGTAGTATTATTTATAATTATGTGTATTATTCCATTAAATATTCAAAATACGAGTAAGGGGTTTCAATCAAGATATGTCACGAATCTCACTGTCTTTACTGGTGTATTTGGTTCAAATAATATTGGATTACTAAAAAATTAGGAATGTGTTTGGCTTATTATTTCTGTCCATATTTTCAATCATATTCTCTAAATAATGTTTGGCATATTATTCTAGAAATATTACCCTGTATTTTTTAATTACTTTTAGACCTCATAAGATTATTAATTTCATTAAATACCCTCTAAAATAAAAGTTTAAAAATTAATAAAAACACCCCCGTGACCCATACTTGCTAGATTTCGGTAACCACCGTCGGTGGTAGCCGGAATCTACCACAACGGTGAATTACTAGCCGAAACTGGTCGGTAATTCACCAATCTGGCCTTTTCCAGCCAGATCCATAGTGGATCTAGTAGGAAAAGGCCAGATCTAGTCGTTAGCGACGGCCAAAGAAATGGCCGTCGTTAACGGTCAACAATTTAAAATGGCTATCGTTTTGGCCTTTTCCGGTCATCGACGGCTACAACAGGCCATAACGACGCGTTACGACACAGATTCAACCGGTCTATGTCGTAACGCGATTTTCCTGCCAGATTCCGGCAGTGGTGGCCATAATCTGGCACTGCGGGTGGTGGGGGTATTTTTGTCATTTTATATGTTGGGGTGTTTAATAAATTAGTAAACCTATGGGCTTTTTTATAAATTTTTAAATTTTACCTTGTAATACTTCCCTATTCAACTACCAAATATTATTCATAAAATCCTATCCAAAATAATAAACCAAAAGCACCCTAGATTATCTTGAAGATTATTGAGAATCTTTAGGAAAATGTGTTTGGTTAGTTGATAGATATGTTATATTAATATGTTTGGTTAAGAGAAATAAATTAGTGGTTATGTTATTTAAATTACTAAAATATCCTCTAATTAATTGAGGTGGGGGTGGTAGCTTGGGTGGGTTGCAATTTGTTTTGAATTCAAGAGTAATTTTATCAAAAAAGTTAATTAATTGGGATGAAATAGTGAAAGTCATATTCGTGTAAATTAATTTAAAAATAAGAGTATTATTATCCGAAAATTTTAGTAATAAAGGATAAAAAAAAAATTATTTTGATAATCTTACAATACCTAAGAAAATTGAGGTAATCAGATTACCTCCAATATTACCAACAGTAATTACTATTGGTATTTAAAGATTACTAAAATCTTATATTACTTAATAATTAAATATAGTAATAAAACAATATAAGATGACATAACTCAATAATCTCATATAACCTCCAACCAAACGACCCTTATTTGAAGGGCTACTAATTAGTTTGGTTTATTCCCTCGTGAAAATTGCGTGGGAATTCTCAATTCTATACCACTGAATTGGGCTGAGTTTAAAGGTCTCAAGACTAGCATTAATATGGCCATATGTATGAAATGATATTAATTGGATCCAACTACTTTTAAACTCAACCTGGAAGCATTGGGCTGAATAACATCGAGCCATTTTTCTGGCTGGATCCATCTCATAACCTAGCTAAGCCGGTCCCCAGCAATGCATTTTTGACAGAATTTTGTCATCCACTTATTTATTTATCAACTAGTATGTGATAAGTACCACCAATTCAAAAGATGAGTCTATGATATTGTAAATCCTTTTTTTTTTTTTTTTTTCAGAAGAGTGTTTTCCATTTTTTAGTTATTTATGTGATTTTAACAAAACAAATATAATAAATGAATAAACATGAAATAATTAGTTATTTCAAGTTGTTGAAGCTAAACATTTAATGTTAGTAAGGCATTAAAAAAAAAAAAGAAAAAAGGTAATCTCTTTTTTTTTTATTATTATTATGATTGGGAGAATTTTTGACCGCACCTCAAACTCATTTTTTTATGTTCGAGAGTGCTTAGGTCAACTTAAACACATTTCAAGCTAGAAGTTAGAATCTTTTGAATAATTCACTCAAAACAAAAGTTTCTATCAAACCTCTCGATCATCCAGAAATAATTAAATAATCTCCGTTTTCACGAAGAATACCCACCTGGCCACCTCTCTTCGCTTTTTATTCTATATCATAAGAGACTTTAACTCTCCTTATCAATCAATAAACTGAGTTTCAAAGGTTTGCAACTTCTTCTTCTTCTACTTAATTATAAACCCCCCAATTCAGTTTCTTAGTTGAATTGAAGAATACATTTTTCTTTGAAAATGGTTAATTGCTACAAATTTATAGGTCTTGTTTGGGTCAATAGTGGGTCTCATTATCTCAAACGTAATTATTGCGAAAAGAGTGATAAATTCAATGATAATGACTCGTGATTGATTCATGATGTTGGTTTTAAAAAGAAGGGTGTTTGTGTTTTGATCTCCCAACTTGAAGCTACATAAAAAAAAAGGTGGTTATGGTTACAATCCATTTGGTCCATTTCTAGGAAAATTACAGCCAATTTACTCTTCAATGGTACATTCTTTTTCAACTAGCTTCTGCTATTCTCATTTCCTAGAAACACAACAACGTGTACGAAGGGTCAGAGACTTGCAAAGAATAACGAAAACCACTCAACAAACCTACCCTCACCATAATCTTCAAATTTTAGAATATAAATTATTCAAACAAATAAATGGAGGGGCCATGGCGATCATAGCAGCAGGCAGGCAACAGCTTAACCCCACGACAACGCTTTAATTACAACTCTCTTTTCTATAAATTTTCATCTTCAGCTTCTCATACTCTGCTCTTCACCTACAAAAAAACACACCAACTCACTAACAAGAATTACCAAACCATAAAATGGAAAAACAGGGACCGGTTAAAAATGGCGCTGAACCATGTCCCGCCACTAACAGAGTCTCGCTCCTTAACTGCATCGATCTCTCCAGCTCTGACATTCACCAATCCGTTTCTCTCATCAAACAGGTCCTCTTCATATCATTTTTAATAAAAACAAAATCAATCCATACATTTTCTTNCCGTTTTCACGAAGAATACCCACCTGGCCACCTCTCTTCGCTTTTTATTCTATATCATAAGAGACTTTAACTCTCCTTATCAATCAATAAACTGAGTTTCAAAGGTTTGCAACTTCTTCTTCTTCTACTTAATTATAAACCCTCCAATTCAGTTTCTTATTTGAATTGAAGAATACATTTTTCTTTGAAAATGGTTAATTGAGACAAATTTATAGGTCTTGTTTGGGTCAATAGTGGGTCTCATTATCTCAAACGTAATTATTGCGAAAAGAGTGATAAATTCAATGATAATGACTCGTGATTGATTCATGATGTTGGTTTTAAAAAGAAGGGTGTTTGTGTTTTGATCTCCCAACTTGAAGCTACATAAAAAAAAAGGTGGTTATGGTTACAATCCATTTGGTCCATTTCTAGGAAAATTACAGCCAATTTACTCTTCAATGGTACATTCTTTTTCAACTAGCTTCTGCTATTCTCATTTCCTAGAAACACAACAACGTGTACGAAGGGTCAAAGACTTGCAAAGAATAACGAAAACCACTCAACAAACCTACCCTCACCATAATCTTCAAATTTTAGAATATAAATTATTCAAACAAATAAATGGAGGGGCCATGGCGATCATAGCAGCAGGCAGGCAACAGCTTAACCCCACGACAACGCTTTCATTACAACTCTCTTTTCTATAAATTTTCATCTTCAGCTTCTCATACTCTGCTCTTCACCTACAAAAAAACACACCAACTCACTAACAAGAATTACCAAACCATAAAATGGAAAAACAGGGACCGGTTAAAAATGGCGCTGAACCATGTCCCGCCACTGACAGAGTCTCGCTCCTTAACTGCATCGATCTCTCCAGCTCTGACATTCACCAATCCGTTTCTCTCCTCAAACAGGTCCTCTTCATCTCATTTTTAATAAAAACAAAATCAATCCATACATTTTCTTTTTCTTTTTTATTTAATTTGTGTATATGATTTTCCAGGCATGCTTGGATTGTGGATTCTTCTACGTGATTAATCATGGGATAAGTCAAGAATTCATGGACGAGGTTTTTGGTATGAGTAAAAGGTTTTTTGAATTGCCATTGAATGAGAAAATGAAGCTTTTAAGGAACGAGAAACACAGAGGTTACACACCTGTTCTTGATGAGCTTCTTGACCCTGATAATCAAGTACATGGTTAGTTGTTTTCCCTTCAACTTCTTTCTTTCTTTTTTTCAGTGTCAATGAAAGTTCTGATCGTTTATTTTTTATATGAATTTTTGGTAGTAGGAGATTATAAGGAGGGATATTACATAGGTGTTGAAGTACCTGAAGGTGACCCTGAAGCAGAAAAGCCCTTTTATGGTCCAAATGTGTGGCCTGCACCAGGTCACTTTATCAATTCACTGGTCTGGAGTAAAATTTATTTAGATGACTTTTGTTCAGAAACAATTTTTATTTTTGGAATATTTTGCTTTTCTTAGATGTTTTGCCTGGATGGAGGGACACAATGGAGAGATTTCATCGAGAAGCTTTGTAAGTTGTGGCAAACATATAGAAGTCTTTTAATTTACATGCATATGAGTTAATTTTTCCTTTATGGTGTTAGTAGAGTTTCAGATACTAAAGGCTATTTTACTGTCTATTCATTTCTGTCTTCAACTATTGAAATATACTTGATCTATTATTTATGTGCATTCAGAGAGGTGGCTAAAGCAGTTGCAAGGATAATAGCCCTTGCACTTGATTTAGAGGTTGATTTTTTTGATAAGCCTGAAATGCTTGGAGAGCCTATTGCTACCTTGAGGCTACTACACTATGAAGGTGAAATTCTAAAATTGGAAGGCCAATGAATTCCATTATAGACCTGACACCATTGCGCTATTAAAATGACTTCAGTGTTGTTAATTTATTCTTTTCTTTCGTTTAGGTCAAGTTTCTGATCCTGTGAAAGGAATATATGGAGCTGGGGCACATTCAGACTTCGGTTTGGTTACCCTCTTAGCAACAGACGATGTGTTAGGTCTTCAAGTATGAATAATGCCCTAAAATGTGACCATATTTTTCATTTTGTATTAAGCTACTGACAGTTTTAGATTAATCATAGATATGCAAGGATAAGGACGCTAAACCTCAGACATGGGAATATGTAGCACCAGTAAAAGGGTGAGTCAGGTTAATATATGTTTATTTAATTGTTAACACTCTATCGGTGATTAGTGTATTACTGCATGTTGAATACTCTTTCAAGATTCATGATTAGTTGTCATGATCAGATTTTCTGCTAAGAGCCCCTTCACATCTCCTAGCAGTAAACATCCAAAGGGAACATAATTAAACCCTGGGCCCTGAAAACTATTCTTCTTCTTGGTTGAAGAAGTAGTTTACCGATGTAGCACTATATGTATCGTACTTTAACCTTTCTTGTTTTTCATCAATTATGTCTTCATTTTGAGTATCCCTTCCATGAGTGATTTTTTGTTATTGTAGATAATTTTTTTCTTAAATTGTACTTTGATCAAATTTTCCTTTTTGAGATTCTTATTTTTTATTTTGTAATAATCTGGTGGAGATCCCGTATATATATGTACTGCACTGGTTGTGATGCATACCAGTAATTCTGTAAATCATGATCTTTCTTTAATAAAAAATCCTTTCAATATTCTGTTAAATTTTGGTTTACAATGTTTGGACTCCAATTCTAGTACTTTCCCTGTTATCTTTCTAGGTGGTGTATCTTTAGATAGTTGTAAAGACTAATGTACAGACATTAAGGCATACATAATACTAAATGCATTCTGTTAATACAATGTGATGTTTTATCAAAATGCATACTGGTAAGAATTTTAGATTAAACTGCCTTGGTGACAGTATAGTGACAGGCTTTGTATTTTGGGGTAATGACATCCTTTCACTATGGCTTATCTTTACAGATCATTTATTGTGAATCTTGGTGACATGCTGGAGCGGTGGAGCAACTGTATATTCAAGTAATGGTTTAGATTATTCTTACATTTTATTCTTTACAAGATATGAGTGAATTTACGGCTTCACAAGGCAGTCAGGACGACTTACCTGTAGTTACATTAATCATGAATAATAATTAACCTTAAACTTTGTTTGTTTTACATTTGGGTGT